>NC_090617.1:1758490-1761934 GCF_004359215.1 Bremia lactucae
TTTTTGCGACCATTTCGGTCCGCATATTCTTTTTGCTTGTCCTGTGCGCTTGCCATTGCGTCACGGACTTTACGTGTGATGGCTAATCGCTCATCCACAAAGCGTTGAGCCTCGCTCACGCTTTTAGCATCAAACTCGCCTATGATACCGCCAAGAGGTCGGTCATAAGGCGTAGTTTTATTGACCACTGCTAAACTGGCAGGGTCACTAGGGCAAGTTTCTGTCTTTGAGATGATACCCTCATGGGTCATCGTCATATTGACGAAACTATGTCCCTCTTTCGCACCGAGCATAGTGAGGGGCCCTCCCCCACTAAGACTCGGGCTGCGCACAAACGAGACTGGCGTCCGAGGATGGCGCAGTCCGTTAATATAAAACGGTGTCTCACCCGTACTGGCGTGGACACTGTTATTTATAGCGAACTCCACAAAGGGCAATTGCTTGCTCCACTCTTTGGGAGTTGCTATAGTGCGTAATACATCCACCACGACCCGATTGGCACGTTCTGTTTGGCCATCGGTCTGGGGATGATCTGCGGTCGACATGTGGAGCTTGCTACCAAGCAGCTCGAACACATGTCGCCAAAAAACCAGACGTAAACGTGGATCCCGGTCCGATACTATGGACTCGGGCATCTCGTGTAGTCGGTAAACATGATCCAGGAACAAGAGAGCTGCCTCCTTGCCTGTGATCGATATTTTACATGGTGCTAAATGCACCATCTTGCTCAGTCTGTTTACAAAGACGACTAGCCCCGTCCGATTCTTATAATCGGGCGGCATGCCAAATATGAAGTCGAGACTTACTGACTTCCATCAGTTGGTTGGAATCGGTTGTGGCTTCAGTGGCGCACTACAGGATGGTGCAGGCTTAATGCGCTGACACAGTTCGCATCAGTGTCAGCGCATTAAGCCTGCACCAGAGGAATTTTGTTTGGCCACCCATCTATATAGGTGTGGCCACCAAAATTCCTCGGACACTCGTAAGAATGTCTTTTCACAGCCCAGATGCCCACTAGATGGCGCATCATGGAGATCGTAATGAATCGTCAGCTTGACATCTGTAGTACGGCAAAGTATAAAGTAACTCGCTTAAGTGCCATCATCCATTTTCAGGGCTAGTTCATTCGGCAGGTAAGTTGTTACACACTCCTTAGCGGATTCCAACTTCCATGGCCACCGTCCTGCTGTCTAAATGAACCAACACCTTTTATGGTATCTAGGTGAGCGAGTATTTTGCAATTTAAGTTTACGTTCTGTTCATCCCGCATCGCCAGACAAGCTTACCCCGTATGGCCCACTAGCTACTTGATATTCACATCCGCAAGTTCAATTAAAAAACCTGCAGGTCTTACAGATTTAAAGTTTGAGAATAGGTCAAGAAAATTTCTTCCCCGAATCCTCTAATCATTCGCTTTACCTCATAAAACTATCGTAAATAAGTTGCTGCTATCCTGAGGGAAATTTCGGAGGGATCCAGCTAATTTACCATTGCGGTTGCGATGGGGGAGAAATGTTCATTTCTGAACAAATCAATAGAACAAGGGCTAAATCTCAGCAGATCGTAGTACAAGACTACTCTCATGCTTACAACACCTTGTTCTGTAGTTAAGTCGTCTACAAAGGATTTATCTTTCCCAATATTTGAAATTACAATTCAGCATACTTTTTGCCATCAGCATTTGACAAGCGGCAAAGTGCGTTGCAATTTTATGATGTTGGGAGCATAAAGCTCACCTATCGCTAATCACGATACATCAGGAAAGGTGATTATCGTCTATTCCAGCATGGATTCTGACTTAGAGGCGTTCAGCCATAATCCTACAGATGGTAGCTTGGCGGCCTACCTCTACTGCTTTTTTGACTAACTGCGTTAAGAAAGATAGTTACTTGTTTGCGACTGCAGTAGTTCTGGAATTAATAATAAGAAACATTCGTTCTGAGTTATTAATTAGAAAGCGGTATTGAGAATGGTAGTGACTTGTTCGCGACTGCAGTAGTTCTGGAGTCAAAAATAAGAAGCGGCCTACCTCTACTGCCTTTTCGAATAGCTTCATTAAGAAAGATAGTTACTAGTTTGCGATTGCAGTAGATCTGGAATTAATAATAAACCATTCATTCCGAGTTGTGAGGCACATAGATTATCAAGGGATCACAATGTGACAGCTGATGCCATAACAGGCCATCGCTGTAGCTAAAGCGATTAGCTTAGCTTTTCAGATGCGACAGGAGGGAAACCTTTCGTTCACCGAAGTGATCTTCAGGAGGCGACAGTGGTCGTCCTGACTGTAGCTCTCTTTTATCTTAGAGGCCAATGAGCTCGTCACGTGATTTGCCTTCATGGCTGCCAACGTTGACGGCTGAGATTGTGCTTTCGCACTAGACACACTTTCCTGGTGTCTTGCCTCGAAGTCTGGTCTACGCGATAACGCGTCAACCAAGACATTTGACTTACCCGGCTTACATTCAACATTGCAATTAAATTCAGAGAAGAATGTAAGCCATCTCGCCATTTCAGGCGGCGGTGAGTTTATTTCGGTCCGCAACGATGCGTGATCCGTAAAAAACACAAACTTTTCGGTGCCCAGTAGGTGCACACAAAACTTGATAAGAGCATACTTTATTGAAAGTAGCAGTTTTTCATGCACGAGGTAATTCAGTTCCAGGGCATTTAATACCACTGACTGATAATAGATGATACGGTCAACGCCTTCGTCATCCTTCTGCATGAGCGCGTTGCCGATTGCAAAATTACTTGCATCGCAGGCAACGCTAAAGGGCTTATCCGCGTCTGGCAATGCCAAGACCGGTGCCTTCAGAAGAGACTGCTTTACTGATGTAAACGCATCTTTTTGTTCTTTAAACTAAACCCATTCTGTAAGGAAATCAGGTAATGGTTTAGTTTGCTCCGCATAATTCTTGCTACACTTATGCAAGTAATTAGCGAGCCCAAGGAATTGGTGCAAATCCTTCACATGCCGTGGGATTGGCCGTTCCTTTACTGATTTTACCTTGTCTGGGTCTGCTCGTACACCTGTGTACCAACGATGCAGCCCAGTACAGGTATCTCAGGGACCCCTATGACGCACTTTTACAAGTTGACGTACAATTGGGCGTCCTTTAAAGTCTGCAACACAGCGTCTAAATGACGCTTGTGCGACTCTATTGCGCTCAGCCCGTCCTCGGCCCTACTATGCACGAATACATCGTCAAAGTAATGAGGCGCGTAGGCACGGTGCTGACGCATCACGTGAGCCACCACTCGGTTGAATGTCGCTGGTGCGTTTTTCAAACCTTGGGGCATCACAAGCCACTCCCAAAGCATACCGCTTGGGGTGCTTACTGCCGTTTTGGCTACATCGGACTCTCTCATGAGTACCTGATAGTAGCCATCCTTCAAATCCAACGCGGAAAAGATAGTTGACTTTCCCATGGAGTTCAACAA
>NC_090617.1:1763523-1763821 GCF_004359215.1 Bremia lactucae
AGACCACGTCTGCATTGCCCAACTCCATGGGAGTGGCATCTGTCCTCTCGGCCGACGGCTAATAACAAGCTATCGCCGAGGCACTGTTGTAGGATTGCTCCTCAACTAAGGCAATTTGGATTGCCTCTTCCATCGTCGACGGCACCTTTCTAAAAAGGGCCTGTCGCGATGGGCCATCTTGTAGTCCGTTCACAAAAGTGGGCACCTTAATGTGCTCCGGAATCGGACCTACGGTTATGGACACCGACAGCGAGCGCATCTCTTGCACATACTCTTGCAAAGATCGCTTCGCCTGTCG
>NC_090617.1:1763921-1782299 GCF_004359215.1 Bremia lactucae
CGTCTGGCAATGGCAAGACTGGTGCCTCAACATGAGATTGCATCACTGGTTTGAACGCATCATCTTGTTATTTAACCAAAACCCATTTCTGTGTCCTTTTTAAGGAGGTCATATAATGCTTTAGTTTGCTCAGCATAATTCTTGCTATATTTATGCTAGTAATTAGCGAGCCCTAGTAATTGGCGCAAATCCTTCACATGCCGTAGGATAAGCCATTCCTTTACCGATAATACCTTGTCTGGGTTTGCTCGTACACCATGGGTACCTACGATGTAACCCAGCACAGGTATCTCAGGGACCCCTATGCTGCATTTTTGCAAGTTGACGTACAATTGGGCGTCCTTTAAAGTCTACAACACAGCGTCTAAATGACACTTGCGCGAGTCGATTGCGCTCGGCCTCAGCCCTACTTTGCATGAATACATCGTCAAAGTAATGGGGCGCGTAGCCACGGTGCTGACGCGTCACCTGAGCCACCACTCGATTGAATGTCGCTGTTGCGTATTTGAACCGTCGCGCCATCACAAGCCACTCCCAAAGCATACCGCGTGGGGTGCTTACTGCCGTTTGGCTACATCGGACTCTCTCATGAGTACCTGATAGTAGCCATCCTTCAAATCTGACGCGGAAAAGATAGTCGACGTTCCCATGGAATTCAACAAATTGTCTCACCGCGGGATTGGCGTTTGCGCCGGTATGGTCGCCGTGTGCAGCTTATTGTTAGCATGAACCACGCACCATCCACCTGTGGATTTACGCACATAAAAGGTCGGGCTGCAGTGATGCGATTTGCTCTCACGCACATGTCCCGGCTTGGCTCGCTTGTCGAACAAATTATCGATATAATCGACTAGTTCTTTCGTCAACGGCCATTGCCTGGTCACACAGTACTTGGTGCCAGGTTCGAGGTCGATCTCGTACCCGATGCCCCTATCTGGTGATAGGCGGCTCGGCACTTCTACTAGGAACACATCGCGATGTTTCCACAAAGCCTCAAAGAACGGACTGTATTTCAAGGCAGCTCAGCCTTGAGCAGCGAACAGTTTCTTTTTGTCCGTTTCTAGGACGCTCTCGTCCATTGTGGACGACGAGCAAAAGTCCACCAAGTCCTCTTCTGGAACTGGTGTGACTATTTCGTGGATCTTTCCTTCCTTTAATTCGGAAAGGAACAGAAACCACGACATCTCCGGAAGATTTACTATATCCTCGACAGATTTAAAGACTTGTCGGAGCAGCTCACTTGAGGATGCCTCCGCATTTTCGTCTTTGACAGCCTCGAACACCTCGTTGAAAGGCCCGTTCTCTTTAATAGAAACTGATCCAAAAGTCACTCGTTTAGACGCACCTTTGATCGTCCTAATCGGTCAAATACTCGTTCTTCGAGTCACCACGACCTTTGACTGGGAAGCAGGTGCCTTTGCTCTTTTCTAGGCACTGTGCCGGTTTATGCGACGCATAACTTCCTGTCAGCTTGCCGTCTACTGCCACAGGCTCTCGGCTCTGTGCAGGACATTCGGACGCATGACTACTTGTCATCGTCCTTTTCAACACCCCAGTCTCCACGAGCTGGGTAGGAATTGGTGACGTTTGACATCTTGTCAACGCACCCTCAACTGTATTCGAAACGACATCACTTGCACACGCCTCTCGCAGGAGCACATCTTTTCCGGTGTCCTGCGTAGAGTTCGTAACTGTGCATGTACGCCAGTCAATCCATAGTTGGTGTTTTAGCAACATTGGCATGCCTAGGATGAGGTCATACGAACTCTCCATACCTAGCACTGTAAATTTCTCGTTACAAGAGAAGTCACTAAAGCTCAAGGCGAGTTCTATCTGAACTCCCTCTTACTTAACGAGCGCGCCGTTCGCTAAACGAATGGTCGCCTCTTCTCGCTTGCCATCCTGGCAAAGCGACTCAAACATCGCCGGTCTCTTTCTTAATTCCGCGATTTTACTAAATTTTATGATGCACCCGAATCCACTAGGAAAGTCATCACCTAGTCATAGCCTCTTACTTGAGCGCTATAGACTAGCAGGGTTGAGGTCCAAAATTTCGAGACTTCAGGGACTATGCTACCCATTTGTTCCACAATTCTGAACATAGGGGTAGCTTCAGAGTCCGCGTCAGTAGGGCATTCCACCCCTACTGCTCTCCTGCATTTTTCGACCCCTCAGTGGCGATGCAGAATTCATGCGTCTCGCGCGCTGATTCTTGTCATCGCTCTTTGGGAAGGGAAACCTCTTGCTAGGCATCTTTGCCCCGGCAGGGACCCTGACGTAGCAGCGAGCTATAATGTGGCCGCGCTTGCCGAGCTAAATCGTGCTACTTGAAACTTTTTCTTGCGACGGCCATTCTCTTCTCACGTTGTCGATCGCATTTTTCAGGTGACTTCGCTATTTATCGTTATTACATGCAGTTCTCACCCAAACGTTTTGAGTTTCCTTACTCTTCTTCTCACTCGTGGCTCGCTCTCTCAATCCTCTCGTGGGCCACATTTATAGCAACCAACGTCTGCATTGCCCAACTCCATGGGAGTGGCATCTGACCTCTTGGCCGACAAAATATACCAAGCTGTCCCCGAGGCACTGTTGTAGGATTTCTCCTCAACGAAGGCGATTTGGATTGCCTCTTTCATCTTCGACGGCACCTTTCTGAAAAGGGCCTGTCGCGATGGGCCATGAGATGAGTCCGTTCTTAAACGTGGGTACCTTTTTATGTTCTCCTGGAATCGAACCTAAGGTAAAAGATGCCGAAGCGAGCGCATCTCTTGTACATAATCTTGCAGAGATCGCTTCGCCTGTCACGCTCCAAAGAAGCGTGCCTAAAGCAACACATCGTTGTTCGGCGGCTGGTACATGGCGCGAATATTTGTCTTAAATATCGCCCATGTAGGGAACGCCTTTCTGTCCGCCATAAGTGCCAAGTAAGCCCACTCTGAGGCCTTACCGCGCAGATGCGACATGGCGTACGACACCATCAGGCTGTCGCCAGCGATGAGCTGGGCGACACCGTATTGCTCCACGGCTTAAAGCCAGTGGACAATCGTGCGCGTTGCAGTTCCATCGAACTTGAGCGAGTCCATCCAAATGGTCCTCGGCTGATGCGGCCGGGCAGAGAGCATCTCAAAAGTCCTGTTGAGAGCCTTGCTCCGAGCCTGCTCATGCCTCAGCTCATCATGAGTCTGAGTGACGGACTCCGCCGCAGCATGGCTCTGTGCCTCGGACGCGGCTCTCCGCTGTTCGAGCACGAATGCCTCAAACTGCTCCAACTGAGCAACATGTTGCTCAAGAGGACTGCCCAAGAGCCTGGCCAGGGCTTGTTCACCAAGTTCCTGCGCCATGTGTCCTGTTACCTCCAGGTGATGTTCGGACAGGTGGAAAAAATGAGCCCAATCGATGTTGAGACTCATCCTCACGTTAGACACGCAGAGATGCGGGTCGTGGAAGGGATTTCAAGTGCTACCAAGTGTAGGCGGGCACGTCGTAATGTGGCCACGCTCTACTTAGGCACACACCCTAGCACAGCGAGGAAGCGGTTAAACCTGCTTCTCTTGCGTGCAGTGAGGCAGTTGTGGTGGGCGCGTTAGCGACCTCACCCAACGCACTAAGCACTTTGGTTAAGTGTCGGCACGGAAGCAGTAATCCGGCTCCTCATGCGCACTTACCAAGTAGAAAGTAGTTTTTCGACTGATTTATATTTTATCGTATTAAATATAAATACCTATTTTCACCAATTAAAATATCATCTCTATAGCTCACACTTAATATGTATTGCGAGCGTATCTTTCTAGACACCTCGCGTAACGGATGACGCTAGCCGTCATCATGGACGATGCTAGGCGTCATCCCTCCTAATGTGCATCACATACACAAGGGTTGGTCACATATGTGAACCATACCCGAGTGCTGGGCCTAATAACTTTAATTTAGTAATTGACCATCCCCTTAAGTACACCAAGTGTGCTTAACGGGGACTGTGTAACATTAGGGCAACTTTAGCCCGTTAAAGCAAGACCCTTGTAGAATACAGTAACCTTAGTTTGCTCATCAGTAGGCTTACATACGATACAACTTACTGAGCATCGTGTGTGTTGGGCGTAAGCGTGTATGTCACGCTTGCTCTGCTTCAAATCCAGGAGCTCTGCTCGAGCCCTTATTTCGGTACGTGGTGGCTCAAACGTTTATCTGAGCCGAGTCTCTTAGACTTCATACGACCCAACACGAATAAGTCGTGAAGCCTGAGCATATAGCCCAAGAATTGGCACTTCCGGCCAAGTTAGACACGCCGAACTTCACTTTCGTCGCAAAACCTCGATGGGACAAGCTATGATAGCATCGTCAAGTTTGGCGAACGATCGCAACAAGGAGCGCCTTGAACTTGGAGATGTTAATCTTCAAGCTTTAGGGTCGACGCGCATGCGTCGGCCCGGCAACATTATGTGATAGCTGCTGTCTTAACAGTTCTAACTGCTGAGAGCCTTGCTGGTGAAGCAAAATTACTTCCTCGGGCTGTCATTGCTTAATTTAAGTATTTGAATCAATTCGCCAATCGCTGCTAGACGCGCGAATGGGCAGTGAGCGAAAAGTCACTATACATAGTTTTATATGAATAAACACATATAATATAAGGAGGTAGTAGAACGAAGGAATTTAATTATACAAAGTACAGTCCTGCTTTTTCCCTGGACCTTGTCTTGTTGCCAAGGGATCGATAAGCAACTTAGAATGTTCCTCTCCACGTCGTGTTTGTGAGGTAATCGGGGGACCTTGCTTACACTGTAATCAGTGTAAGCTAGTTGGTACTGAAGCAGTACTAGCGAAAGGTGTCTCGTTACACTAGCACTTCGTGTTCCTTCCAACGACCACATTCATTTCGGCCGACATGAATATGCTCAATAAATAAGAAGGGAGCTTTTACGCCACGCGTGAAAGGCACTCATTTGAGTGACCTCGAACGGAAAGCGGTCAAACGTATGAGCTCGACCTTAGTCCGGCCAGTTGCAGCCTAATGTTGTTCGCTCCAAAAAGGACAGCATGCGGCTATCGCCAAGCTCATGAAACAAGAACTCAACGACAGAACTGCCTGTATGAAAATATTGACAATATTATCAATAAAGATAATATTCTTTGGTCTTGTTTCTTTTTATTAATCTTCTTATATGAATAATAATTAGTTTCATGAAGTCTTCTTGAGCATGAAGCTCAAGAATAGAACCTTCCCTTTAGAATAATGGGTCGCGAATTAAAAAAGGGTCTGACATTAGTAACGTTTCTCTTGATATGTAAGCTGTAGATTTCCCTATGATGAACAAGCAGATGACACTTATTTGACAGTCAGAATACGTCGCCAGCAGTAGATGACTGATTTGCAAACACGACATAATGGCAGACTTTACAATATCGTGAGAACTTTACAGCTCAACACCCTCCTGCTTCCGTTTTTCTGCAAGCAGCATCGTCCGTCTCTCTTTCAATGCGCCAAGTTCACTTCTGATGTCGTTCCTTCGGGCATTAATCTTTCGCAGGGCGTCACCCTCCGGTTTCTGCGCCAAACTCTTCGAAACTAAAGCTTGCTCTTCTTTTAACGTCTTTATCTTTGCATCGACCTCGCTCAACGCCGTTTCCATCTACGGCAACCAAACACAGTCGGCATTAAGATTAAAAGAAATAATTGACCTGCGCAAGAAATTCATACCTTTTTCTTTGACTTGAACTTCAAATCAGCTTTCTTTTCTACTACTTGATTAAACAGTGCCTTGCTCTCCTCCTCGACGACAAGTCGATGCTGGCGCACTGCCTCCAGCTTTGCGTGCAGCTGTCGTACTTTGTCCATTTCCATTTTTAGGTCCTTAGCAACAGGGTCCTGCGAATCCATATTGGCTTGTGCTTCGTGTTGTTCAAGGCGTTTTTTTGCATCCTCGACTGCTAATGCAAGCTGTTTATTGTCACGCTTGTAACGCATGCGCGCCGTTGCGAGTGCTTTAGCTTTCTCTTCAAGTGCCTGATTTTGTGCTGCCGTTTCTGCGTTCAGTGCTCGTTGCTCTTCATTCTGCAAAAAAGACGCACACACTAATTAGCTTTGTCGTCAACTCTACAGGAACAAAGTAATCCAAGCACGCACAGCCAGCATATCTTTTTCAGTCTGTCACAATGCAAAATCACATCACAGAAGCGTTATTGTGTTAGCAAACCCGCAAACTCGCAAAGTAAAAAAAACACTATTTTTTCAATTGTGAAACGTACCGCTTCCTTACGTAATGCATCGACCGTTACGCGATGTCCTGACACGCTGATTTGAAGTTTTTCATTCTCCGCTTGAATCTTTTTGTACTGAGTCACAAGGGCATCAAATTTCTTTTGCTGCAAATTCAATTCTTTTGTCTGCTTGTCGTGTTGAGCACGCAAATCCTTTTCCAGTGTTTTGGACCGGTGCGTAGCCTCCTTAATCTGTTCCTCCAAATTGGCAGTCTTCTCGCGCATCAGTTCTTCTGTGGGTGCATTTGTCACGTCATGGGCGTTCACTAACCACATGACGTCAGTCAGACTGATACTCTGATAGTCTTTCGTATTATCTTTTTTTCCACGATGAGCAAAGTTCACATTAACACGAAACCCCGTTTGAGTTTTTTGTGCTGTTCGCATGAATGGGTCATCGTTGTCATCCAGCACGTAATCATTGCCTTGTCCATTTGTTGAATCCGCCCAGTTCGTTGAATTCGCCGACGATGCTAAAGACTTCATTCCAGCTGATTCGGTAGGCGACTGCGGGGCATTTTCATCCATAAGTTGGCGGTAACGAATCCATCGACGACGGCGCACTGCATCTGTAGGATGACGGGAAGCGTGGCTAAGGTCATCTCCAAGCAAGCGCACAATCTCCACAAAATCCGCGGCATATGTCCATCCATCTCGGTCCACCGCAGTGTAATTTTGATCAATTTCCCAGTCTGACATCCATTCATGCCCAGAAGGAAGATCACCTACGGGTTTTTCGTCCTGTCCTGCCCCAGGTGCTGCATGGCGATCACTAAAACGTCTCGGATCCATAGGCTGCAATGCTCCTTCAAGACGTTCATTTTCAAAAATCTCTACAATCACTTGGCCGTCACGATCAACCTCCTGGCCTCTTAACTGCGTGCCTGTTTTGCTACCAGGAATCACTGGAGCGC
The DNA here is from genome assembly GCF_004359215.1 of Bremia lactucae. Classification (NCBI taxonomy): domain Eukaryota; phylum Oomycota; class Peronosporomycetes; order Peronosporales; family Peronosporaceae; genus Bremia; species Bremia lactucae. The sequence goes on from NC_090617.1 coordinate 1,771,091, forward strand.
CCTGTAATGACTGCAAACTTCGATTTGCCGAATTTACGAGCGCTACCATGCGTGAGACACCAAAAAAGCCCCCACCCGCTGCTTTGGCATTGTTTGCCGAGTCCAGACCTATCGATAGCATAAAGTATCAGCAAATAAGACCGAAAGACGCGAGTTTTTTTATCACAAGCGTCTCCGCATGCAGAAAATTACGCTGGGTGTCTGCATCTGTAGGCCAGTCCCATTGGGTTTGGCTTGAGGCGATGTGCAGATAATAATCCCTCCCGGAATTTCGGCTGCTAACCAGTCGCCATCCGAGAGGTAAATCTTCACTATCAGAAGTAGAAGTACCTGTAGCTCCTGAAGTTCCAGCGGCGGCTAAACTGGCGACATGATCGGCAGTTGCGGCGGCTGCTGCGCTTTCCATTGTGCTATTACCCGGAAGAATGCTTCCGCTGCCGCTGATACTACTCATGGCCGATGCGGCAGCTCCAAAAATGCTGGAACTCGTGCTAGCTACCCCATTGGAAGTGCCTCCTCCAGCACCACCCAGGCGCAGGCGCGAGATCATCCTGACGGGGGTGCAACGAGTAGAACAACGGGGTGACTAGGAGCAAGAGCTTCCTGTTGGATGGAATTATTAATACCTGAACATTGCTGATAACATGTGTCTCGCACACAATTTTGCGACATTTAATCAATGTCGTGTAAATGTCTAGGTGTTTATTTGTTGTAAGTGTTACTCGGCTATGACGTATCCATCGCCTTTGCGTTTGCTCGTGCACTCTCGAGGTCATCAGAATCACTCGGTAACATTGCGTATTGCGATTTTTTTAGTTGTAGGCCGCGCATTGACGTCGGTTGCCTTGACGACAACGAAGCGTCGCTGCTCAAGGCGATGGAAATCGTGTCTGTCTCATTATCTTCGTCGCTTCGTCGCTCCCTCGGCTGAGATGTTGGCTTCTCATCACTGGAACTGACCATTTCATTTTGATTCGACGTTTCTTCTTTTGCTGTCCATATCGCTGACGTTTTCGTTGCATTTGTAGAATGTATCGTGTCGATATGTGCCTGCGGATGGTGGTAAATGTACATGGAGATGATAAGGACGGTAAATCCGCAGCCAAATTCAAGTGACGGTTGGAAAGAGAAGAAAAGCATCGAAAAGAGCATTGTAAGCATCATCGCCATGGAATGAGAAAAGACACAGGCTATGTTGTCGATGTACTTTAGAATTAAGCCCATGCCAATGCCCCCAATACTGTTTATTACCACGACAGTGAGCGTCCAATTGTTGTAGCCATGAAAGAAACCATTGAGCAAAACTTCGTTTCCATCTAATAACACAACACCGGTGGCATTAAAAAAGACACCAAACGCATACATCTGCAGATTTTGCCACAGAAATGGACAGCTCGACTTCCGCTTGAAGGTCCATTCGGTAAATACACTAGCACATGAGGATAATATGATGCCAAGTAGCACTAGTACTACACCGATACCCAGATCCTTGGCACTCTTATCAGCAGTCATTGATTGCATGTCCATTTCGCTGCCACTACCATCTTTTGTAATCATTGCTTCCTGCATCTGACGCACGTGGTTCGACTGACTCATGAGAACTCCTACAACGAGCAACAAAATGGCAGCCATGCGTAAGTCCGAAAGCGTTTGTTTCAGGATGATACGAAATAGCACAGCCGTGACGACAATTTTAAGGTTCCAAAGCATCGAAAGCGTTGCAGCATCCATGTAGCGCAAAATAACGTAATTGAGATTGTTATCGATTGTGTAGAGGAAGGAAGGAATGGCGTAGTAAAAAGCTTCAATTGATATGAACCGTGCGGGCGGTAGTGTCTCCGTTATGGCAATCGTCGTTAGCATGAACGTCAACTTTAAAATCTCAATGAGAAGTGTGACAGTAGTGATGATGTACGGAATCTTGTCGCCCTGCTTTGATGCAGTGATGCATAAGTTGCCTGAGCACATGAGTATCGCAACCGCTAGCATGCCAGCGAGCGAGCGCACGAGCTCCATAGCTAGAGCCACTAAATTGTAAAATCTCCCAATTTTGACGCCAGTCCGTTACATTATACTAAAAGGTTAAAGGTCCGTTTTTAATGATTCTCAAGGGCAGCATCTGAATCGATAACAATGGGCGACAGCATGACGCGTATTCGCGCTAGGTAAGGTAAGGCCAAACATTTCTTGCATTTGCGGTTACATCTTAATGCTATCACGACTTGTAGCAGAAAATGCGGCTGGACATTCGCTATTGAACTTCCAAAAGGGTCTCTCAGAGTCGACATGGAGATGTAGCTCGCTCCTACATTGCGTAATGGCTCCAAAGGTGACCTATATGAGTACATGAAAGCGCTACAACTATTATTGGCGATTGACTTTCTTGAGGATCACCGCTTATATGAAGGTTCTGCAGAGGTTATGAAAGTTGTGTGGTCACGCAAAGCTACTGAAGGTTTTGTTGGCGATCAGCTCGAAAGCCAGCTCGGAGGCGTTCATTATAGCAATCGTAAGCCAACTAATCAAGACTATCACTGTCAAGGCTAATCAAGCAAAAGCTGCTTCGGCGATAACAGCGTAGCTTCATTTACGCTACAAATACATAAGCATAATACTTAGTGATTCCCGCTGGCAAAAGTGGTATTTACGACAACGAAGAAATCGCGACGTGCTGTAACGGGGTGTATCGTTACATGAAATTAATACTTAAAGGCTGTTAATTAATATATTATCTAAAAGGTAGATAATATTTGGAGGATATTACTTTACATAGTAATGTCCAGAATTCTTATCCATAAATAGATATAGACCATTATATCTATTTACTCCGCAGACTGCTGTAGAGGTAATCAAAGAGAGTTACAGATAAGATAAAGATAAGAATTCAATTACATATTTAGTATTAGATTATATTAAGTTAGCATTTAAAAGATAGAAAGAGAGACACTTATTTATATTAATACAGTTTTCATTTTACCCTCTTTAAGCTAGTTACCTTAAAGAGAAGTCTACCTCTGCACGTACTAGTGTACGTGAAATAACGTAAGGCACCACTCGCTTCTGAAGCAGTGCGAAGTGGACTTGTACTGAAGCAGTACAAGTCGTAGTGCCCCGTTGCACTGGCGACCTCTTACACGAGGAACCGCCGGGAACAGCTACCGATACGCCGGACCCAGGGGAAGGAGGGCACCACGCCCAAGACGATCTTGAGTCTTGCCGAGAAGCACAAGTAATGCTCAGTCAAGCCCCAGCAGGGGGCGACACAGGTCTTCCTCGCGTGACGGAGGTTAACGTAGAAGGGAGGCCTGCAGCAGCTGAGGCGACGTCGGGGCCTGCGTCCGGCACCTGGAGCAGCACCAGTGGTGCCCCCGCTTTAATGTATTCAAGTACAAAAATTTTACGTCGAAGGAAATTTGACGCTATCGCCATCAGCTCGCTGCAGCCCCAATTGTACTTCAGAATGACGTCCTCTCGCCGGGATGGGGTAGCGGCATATTCATCCAGGTACCATTTGAACTGCTTGCTGGATTCCCGCGCATTCATGCCTTACCACCCTCGTCGCATTGTAATCAGCGTCCCTTTCCGAAGGTAGTGGTCAAACTGCTTACTGAAGTTTAAATGGCCTGACCATCGGATACCCCGTTTGATGCATGACGTTATCTCGGCCAGCCTGTCATCAAGGGCTGCTAAGTCGTAATCGGCCACCGCCTGTGCTAAAGCCATTGCCATGCAATTACCGGACGATGGAGTTGTTACCGGCTTGATGCCCAGTTCCGCCTCAATGCCCGAAAAGCTTCGGGATTTCGATGATCTCTTCCCCGCCAGGGGGAGCGGTGACCCACGGTACTGACTAAGTGCATAGACCGCCTGACGTTACTCCGCCTTTTCTTGTTGCTTGAGCGCGACGAGCTGCGGGGTAGGAGGCTGCTTAACCGGTTTAGCTGCAACAAGATGCAACTGCGCCATGTCCGCCTCCATCATCTGCGGTGGAGCCTGTGGTTCCTGAACCGTGGTGGACGCATCCCCGCCTTTCCGAGCAGTTCCTGACAACTCAGGATCGTCTTCAGTTTCCGAGTCGGCTGCTAAATCCACGTACCGGGACGCTACAGCTGGCACCTGTGTCCGCGGTTCGCTTGGCGGAGAAAACGTTTTCGGCCCCGGCGCACCGGGATTGTAACCCACGGCTTCTTCGGAGCAGGGACGACTTCATAGACGACCGCGGGATGCGGAAGAGCATCAGATGCGGGTGGTATCCCGTCTTGGGGTGCTTGAGCCACCCCTGAGGGTGAATGGACGTGATCGCCGACGGATGCTACCGGCCCCCGCTCCTGTCTTTCCTTCGCCAGCTGAACGGCAAGGCGCATAGCCGCCATGCGTTTTACCTCCTCCAAACTTGAAAAAGGTGTAGCCATATCTGCCAAACCTGCCACCTCTTCGTCCGCAGCTCCTCTGCTACCCGCCCCACGTAATTGCTCCTCATCATAGCGACAGCGAGCAATGCCGTGCCCGAGGTTGCCGCACTGAAGGCATTGAAGGCGTCGACCGACCTCCGGATGCTTCAGAACAATTGGCTGTCCGAACCATATGATGCGGTTGATTCCGCGTAGAAATTCCGAACACCCTCCAATGTGGCCACATCGTAGAGGTCTGTGAGTCAGGAGTGCAGATGTCCATGTCCTCTAATGCAAAGTCTGCCGCTATGTGTGCCTCGAGGTAAGCAGATAAGCGGCCGATGTCCGTGAACCGGGTAACATAATGCAGCTCCACCTCATACTCCAGCTTAAATACAACTCGAACCCCATTGCGCCAGAGCTGGCGTTCCCAGACAGACCCCGTGTGAGGCTGATGCACGTTCGCAACTCGGTAAACCACCCCTTTGTACGGGATCATCATGGATGCGAATTTACGCGCTGTTGCTCAATCAAAGAAGTGAAAATGGACACTACGCTGCACCGCATTGTAGCTAATAGTCTTAGCCACAGTCAGCATGTGCCGTAGTTCCTCCTGATTGACCCGCGCGCCTTCGGCGGCCAACAAGATATCCTCCTTGATGGCGCTAGTACCTTGCCTGCACACCCGAATGCTCGACCGACTACGGAGCAGCACCCGTTTTTACCTTCGCCGCCCATTAATTTAACGGCTGCTTCCGTGCCCATTTATGCTTGCTGGTCAGGCTCTGCAATACATGTGTGAAGGACCAGCTCGTATTGTAGAAGTCCTTCGTAATTTGTGGTCGCTTACCGAACCCAGTCCGCGAAAGTGCCTTCGCCGACAACAAAAGCTTGCTCAAAAAAACTGAAACAGCAGTTGTTTCTCGGCACTTCGCAGTTTAGGGTAACGCTTCTTACCCGCAGGAACGAGCTCTTCATCGATGCGCACGGCGTCGTGCGCCGTCGCGTACAGCGAAGCGACCGTCATTAGCCAGTCGTCGCGCGGAGGTGCGGACGGTGCCGCAAGCGAGGCATCCACTGCCGCCGCGAAAATCTCTTCCGGTCGCGCAACGCTGCTGGGTGATAAAGGTTGGTCCTCCGCGGGATAATCCTGCGCAGATGTACCGACCAAGCACCATTTCACGCGGCGGGAAGGTTTTTGAGACAGGTCAGCAAGTGCGACTGCAACTTGAGGAATGCGTCGCGGCGGTGAAGCTGACGAAGGAGGAAGATGAGCAAAGGCCGCTTATTCTTCGGTTTTGGGGGGAACACTATTCGGCTTCTGTCCACACGCGTACCCCCGAGCAGAGCGCGGCCGCAGCGGAGGAGAGCACTGACGCGGTTGCCGATTTTTTAGCACCGCTTGGCGCTGAGGGTCTGCCACATCATCAACGTGAGCTCGCTCTGGTGCCCAACGGTATGCGGGTGCTTACCGACCCCGGCCGGTGGGACGATAATATATCGGAACTTCGACACAGCTTAAACGGCATGTCGATTCCCCCAGACCTTATGCACGATATTCGGGACATACTGGATAGGGCTCAGCCAGCGCGGTATGCGAAACTGTTATTATCTTTCCTGGTCAAGTCAGCATCCCAGATGTCGCGCGACGAACGGGACAAACTGTTTAAGATGGACCTGTCCGAGGCCTGCAATCAGAATCCCTTTCGCCAGCTTCAACTGTACGGCCTTTCGCGCGCTTCTTTACTCCAGTGGCAATCGCTGGTACGACGTTTGGGCCGTCCAGCACCCGAGGTGCGTCGTCAGCAGATACGGGAGGATAGCGCTTCGGCCTGCTCTACCGGCGATATTTTACTTGGTAGCTCGGAGGCTCACCAGCTCGTGTGCATGCCGGACCCCCGCCCTCCAGAGGGCACGTCAATCGCTCAGAAGCGGGCGCACTTGATCACTCCGGCGGATGGAGAACAGATTCGGCGCATAATGCGGACAATGTTGGACCGACCGCCAGAAGGAGTGGAGGTTATGACAGATGCGTGTCCTGCGGATAGTACGGGTGGCCTTCTCGACTCCCGCACCGCGTGGCTGGTCCTCTGGCAGCGGCACGCGGCATTCTGGCCAGTAACGGCTCAAGTTCCCCTACCGCTCAAGCGCAGCAGCTCTGAGGAATGGATCCGCGCGGCTCAGCAGGAGCCGGCCTCCCTTCTTTCCATGGTGCAGCAGTTTCCGTACCCGGCGGAGGTTCTGGAGATACTAAGCACGCAGGTACTCGAAGCATGGACGACCGCCGCGCGACGTGGCGTATTACTTGTGCGGCTGACGGCTTACTGCGATAGGGCGCCCGACAATTCGACGCGCAAGTGGTTGAACGGTTAGATCGCCAAACTTTCCCGCCCGGCGCCGCGTGGAGTCTCCTCGTCTCCTGATGATCGTGATGATTGGCGTCGGATGCGCACTTGTAGCTACGGGGGTGATACCGTTTTAAAGCAGTGTGATGTCTCTAACAAGCTTCGGCTGGATCAGCATCTACTCTGTGCCGAAATCTACGCGTCGGAGATTCAAGCGCTAGGCAGTGCTGAGAAAGCAGCTCACCTCGAGGCGGCTTGGAAGCGTGTATGGGGAAGGCAGCATCAGCACACTCGAGCGCCGATGTCTTATTGGAGTGTGGACGTCAGCAAAACGGGTGGCGTCGCAATTCTTCTGAACCCCGATGTCGCTGATGCTGCACAGCCTTGGGGACAGGAATTGTGGACAAATCGGGTGATGGCGGTCGAATTTGGCGATTTTCGGGCAGTCAATGTGTATGCGCCGAATGATCACAGGGACCACGAGCATTTTTCCCCTCACTTCAGCAGTGGCCGTGGCAAGGGAAGGATTCTATTCTAGCCGGAGACTTTAATAGTGTGCAATGCCCACAGCTGGACCGGCTAGGCGGTACTCGGCCAGGGAGACCTGAGAGTGCGGCGCTTCAAGACCTCTTACAGTTTCTAACTTTGGAGGACGCGTGCATTCTCGGGGTACCAGTGGAGGATGACGGTGGGGACCCAGACCCGACGAATTGTTTTACGTATTGGGGACCCGATGCAGCCAGCCGCATCGACAGATTCTATGTGCCTCAAGACTGGACGTCGGAGGTGCAGTGGGTGTCTGTGGAAGAGCCGCCACTATTCTCAGACCACCAGCGGGTGCGACTTCACCTTCGGGAAGACAAACTATTTTCTCGGGTGAGGGGGGAGGGGAGTGCCCGGTGGCCTACCCTATCCGGTTAGCGCGGCCTTCGCTGGTCATAGGGGAGTTGTTGACCGAGCATGTCGCTGCGGGAGTAGGTGAATCGGTGTGGGCTGCCACATGGGATGAAACAGCCCAGCGATGTGTAGCATGCATTAAGAAGGTGAAGAGCGCGAGGCGCGGCGGCGGAACAAAATTATTCGCAAGATCCGAGCGTAGAATAGAGCGCACTTAATGACGAGAAAGGAGCTGTTGGACGCAACTGTGGCGGAGATTTGAGAGGAGCACCTAGTTCGATTGAGGCAACGGCTCGATAAGACTATTGAGCAGCTTCGATGGAAATTCAGGCGGGTTTCCAATTGGGAGCGAGATCAGTCCATTACTGCCATCCGTCAGATTAACAATGCTGAGTTCAAGCGGGATATGTCACTAGCTGACAGGTTCGCGTCAGAATAATGCCAATTTTAGGGGTGGTGCACCGCATCACTCCGTCGGCGCTCCTAGCGGACGAATTCGACAAGCTGGTCCATATACCAGCCACGCGTCGAATTTCGCCGGTGGCCAATACGCACCTTATGAAGGAGATACATTTGAACGAGGTCGTCGAAGCCGTTAATGCACTGAATCGTCACAAAGCGGCAGGTGCGGATGGCCTCAACAACGATTTCTTTAAAGACACCCAAGCCATCATGGTTCCCGCGATGGTACATTAGGGAATAAGCTCCTAAAGGGGGGTGAGCCGCCTAAGTCATTCCTCGAAGGGTTGATTATTCCGTTACGGAAGAAGGGGAAAAGAGACGACGCAATGGACAACCGACCTATCGCACTTCTACAAACGGGATACAAGATGTTCGCAAAATTCATCGCAACGCGACTGCAAAGCGTCTTAGGCACACCAATTGGAGCTACGCAGCAAGGATTTGTCCATGGAAGACAGATGCATAAAAGAGTAATGATGATGCTAGCTATACTGAAGACCGCCACGGCCGAACCAGAGTTGGTAGCCCATCAGAGTCGGCTGATTCTTCTGCTCGACTTTGGCGCGGGACTTCCGGTTTTTAGCACTCGCGCGCTTTAAGTTTTCCTCTGGCTTCATGAGTATGATCCGGAAAATCCACGACGGTACGACAGCACAATTTGTGGTCAACGGCGAGCTCTCGACGCCGCAGGCGGTGATTTCCGGAATTCGACAAGGCTGCCCTCTTGCACCGCTGCTCTTTCTTCTTGCGGCGGAAATCCTCGCGCTGGCTATCCAACAGGATGGCCAGATCACCGGCCTCAGCGTGCCACGGGGAGGAGGAGAGGCCCACAAATTTTCGGAATTTGTAGATGACTCAACGAGTGACAACGACGGAATTTTGTGGCATACCAGTTCTGCAGCATGGCGATACAGTGCGATACTTGGGGTATGCAGTTGGAACAGGACATCTCACCGGTGCAAACTGGGCGGCGCGCATTCGAAACGTACAACGTCGACTCGTGACAGCAACTCAGCTCGCAACCAGCGTCGAAACCAAAGTATTACTTCTGAACGTCATCATGCTCCCAGCAGTGCTGTTCACGGCGGCAGTCTTTGATACACCATCATAGGCGGCACAACAGCTGCGCAACCTTCAGAAGCAATTTCTATGGAACGATTCCACCAGCACGGAAGTAAGCCGCCATGCAATTAACCCAGCGCTGTTATACACGCCTAAACTGGCGGGCGGGGTCGGTTTGGCCTCTATTCGCATTGCGTGCAAGACGCAGCGGATTCAACATGCTATTCTATGGTTAATTCAACGCAAAGACATCTATTTTAGCGCATGGCAGGCATGGGCATTTCGTGATTCGGCGCCGGCATGGACAGCAGGCGTGTCGCCCTGCCGGGAAACAGCGCGGCGGCCCAAGAGCCCCGGTGACAGCCTTCGGCAATTACTAGGTCCCTTGCTGAGTCCATCACTACCGGCTCAGGTGGGAGAGCAGCAGCAGTACATACGTGCGCTTACCAGCCTGACATCGGAGGCGATAAGTTGGACGACACCGGATGAATGGGTGGTTGAGCTCTCTCGACCAGTCATGCCCTTGCCATCGGTCATGACACTAGAAGAATGCGGCTTTCTGGCCCACGTACTCTTGGGCGGACAATCCATGGATTTCAGACCAGCAGGGCAACGTCTTGTCAGCACGGAAGTACGACAAAATTCGGCCCTGCCCCATAGCGGATCTCCAAGTGCAGAGGATAGGCGTTCGTCATTCAGACGTTAGGGGCGACGACACATCAACAGACCAAGCTGCGACGCTGGGGCATAGCGATTTTGCTCAGCGCTCCGGGTTTGGGCCACGGGGAACGACTTCAAGTCCGGCCGAACTTCGTGTCACGCCACCCACTACATCTCACTCATGCATATATGTGGGATTATATCGCGACGGGCCACATCCGGGGGGTTGAGATACCTACTGATCCAGGCCAGCGGGGTGTGATCGAACTGGAGCAACAGAGCAATGGAATCCATGTGATACTTGCGACAACCAACACCGAGGATCGGTTCACGGCAGTCGACTGCCAGCGGCTACGAAGGGCTCAGGATGCTGGGGGTATCGTCTTTCAAGCGCATCCGCTCCTTCATGTATTTCCATGGAGCGTACCAGATTCTGTTGCCAACAGACACGTAGTTTTGGCGCTCAAGAAACAAGCATTTCAGCGGTGCATAGGATCAAAACATTCACTGCGAACAACTATGCAGGGGCTCCGGGTCGCTGCGCAAAAGAGTGCATGGCAATACGCGGCGTTACAGCAGACACCACGAGCATTATGGGACCATGGCCGCGTGCTCACGAAGTACCAAGTCTGGATCGTGTATCGAGTGGCCGTAGGGCAATTAAATCTCTACCATGTAGAACGGACACGCGACAACAACTGTCGTAAGCTTCAATGTTGTGGAATCAAAGAGACGATGGAACATGTTTTTTGGGCATGTCCATGCGCGCAAGCATACTGGTAGAAGCTCATCTGCCACTGGACTAGAGAACGATGGGCGCTTGGACGTCTTCAGGGCTCCCTAGCCAGCAGTTCCAGCCGACAAGCACCAGGGCCATCCACGGTGATCCGCGAACAGCTCAACCGTGCTTACCCAGACGAGGAGGCGGCCGCATACATCGCCGTGTGGCAGCAACTTTGGATTATCCTGAGCAGCATCTGCATTGCTAGCTTGTGGCTACATAGAAACCGAGTGGTGTTCCAGCAAGCGACCCTGACCATAGAGAGCAGCGTCCAGGAGTTGCGGAAAACCGGAATGAGACAATTTCGTGCGATAGGAGAGCGCGAGAGCCGACAGATACGTCCATCAACGGTACACGCCTGCTGCTATGTCAGCGCATCATAGCGCGACAACCCCAAGAGCCGTCACCGCTGGTGGCTAGCCCCGTACAATTACCGGACTCGACCGAAAAACCGGCGTTGCTAACCAGGCTAAGGATATACCAGACATCTTGCAAACCATAACTACGTTAAATAGAATTGTCTGCTTTTCTCTGATTCACGCTGTCATTAGATATTACCTAATCCCGCTGATTTCTGAGTAAGAATTCGCAAAAGCTCTTTGTAATTATTT
>NC_090617.1:1808245-1827162 GCF_004359215.1 Bremia lactucae
ATCAAGCAAAGCTTGATGCAATCGCCCATCTTGGCGATTGCAGATCAAGACAGACCATTCCATGTGGTCTGTGACGCCAGCGATTTCGCAATCGGCTGTGCGTTAATGCAATACGATACAGATGGCGCGGAGCGCGTCGTCTGTTACCAATCGCGTCAGCTGCAACCAGCTGAACGCAATTACCCAGTGCATGACAAGGAACTCCTTGCCATGAAATATGCATTGGCTAAATTTAGGGTCTATCTCCTAGGAGATAGACCGTTCATCGTATATACGGACCATGCGTCATTATGCACGGCCGTAAACAGCCCACACCTCTCGCAAAGAATGGCGAGGTGGCTATCCTTCTTCGCGGAGTATAACTTCTCCGTCGAATATAAACCAGGACGACTTAATGTCGTCACTAATGCGTTATCACGCCGACCCGATTTCGAGCCAGCAGTGCACTCCAACAGTGAAAATAATCTTACTGTTGCAACACTCACTACGAGCGTTCCGTCATCAACCTTAGTTGATGACATAAAGAAAGCCTACAAAGAAGATAAGGACCTTCTATGTTTGATGGATCATTTAATTAATTTATCCGATAATTTTTCTAAAGATTTACCGGCTTTATATCGATCATCATCCGATCGATACACAACACGTAACGGCTTATTGTATTACACAGCCGTTACCGGCGATACCCCACGTGTCGTCGTTCCAACTCACAATGATTTGCGCTTGCGCATCATGTATGAGTGTCACGATGCTCCAACAAGTGGACGCGAGAAGACTTACCTCACGGTAAGTCGCGACTTTTACTGGCCCCGCCAATATCACTTCGTGCGCAAGTACATTCGTGCTTGCGAGGTATGTCAACGGGTGAAGCCTAGCACTTCATCCCGTGCACCTCTTCAACCTCTACCACTTCCGGCAGTTAACAACGACGCGAGTGATGTCAATGTCGGTTTCCTCGACATCGAAGACGAGAATGATCTCATGGCAGTACGCACAAAGCGTAATGAAAAAGACAAAACAAATGAGTCAGCAGAAGAATTTCTGCTAACTCGAGAATCAATAATCCATTTCGTTCAGGATTCCATTGCTAACGCAGTGGACCAACAGAAACGGAATGCAGACAAATATGCAAGAGCAAATGTTCATTCATTTAAAATTAATGATCTAGTGCTGGGAGCAGTGTGACGTCATTGACGATTTCTTACGTGCTAAGCACGAGGCGGGAATGGTACGAGAGAGCAAATCTCCTCATTCGACACCGACATTTTGTGTCAAAAAGCCACATGGTAAATGGCGCATTGTACATGCTTATAATAAGCTTAAATGCTGCCACTATACCAGCACAAACCCCCATTCCAAGAGATGATGTTCTTCAGAACAATATGGTGAGATGTACACTGTACAGTGCACTTGACTTAGTCGACGAATACTACCAATTGCTCATGCGAGCTATTGATATCCCGCTAACAGCGGTTAGCACCCCAAGCGGTATGTTTATGGGATTGGTTGGTTATGCCACATAGGCTGTCCAACGCCCCGGCAACATTGATTCGTCTAGTGACGCAACTGTTCCGCCCTCATCGAGGTTATGCACAGACTTATTTCGATGACATCTTTGTCCATAGTCGTGCGGAGCAGGGTCGGTCGGATATGGAAAACCATTTAGACCATTTGCGAGCAGTGCTCGAGTGTATGCGCACAAATAAACTGTATGCCAATGCATCTAAATGCATTTTTGGCGCAGACGAAATTCCTTCTTTAGGATGCTTTATTGGAAAGCGAGACCTTAGAGCGGACCCGCTAAGGTAAAAGCCATAGTAGATTGGCCGGTTCCGAAAAAACAGAAGGATTGGCGTAAGTGGTTGGGTCGACAGGCGGTCGTGCCGCAGATTGCTGCATCCTCACCAGGATATCCAGCTGGCCCTCTAAACGATGCTGCTGACGCTCCAGCGTTTATAGACGGTACCGAACCGCCTCAAAAGAGCTCTCAACCCGAGCAAGGACCTCACGAAGAAGTTGCACCTCGTGCCGTAGATTATCAAAAGCTTCCGCCAAAATTTCGGCTTCCTCCCGCGCTGCTTGATACGCAGGGGGATCTTCAGTTTCATGTGGAATATTTTTAAAGCGACGTCGTCGTAAGGGATAATACCAGTATCTGGTGAAGTGGCTAGTGTACCCCTCTTCTGAAAACTCTTGGGAGTTCGAGGTACCTCTTCGGCAAGATTGCCCGTACGCCGTTGACGTTTTGAGCGCCAAGCTCAGAGTCAACTCGCGTCAAACGACGCTTCCCACCACTAAACGTGGAATTAGGTGGATCTAAAGCCTCAGTGCGGCTTAGATCCATGGTTGTACGGTCGACAGAAGCACTGAAATATCGGCTAGGCCTTTCTTCGTTTTGTGGCATAAATGCCGAACGTAACTGGCCTTTGGGCTTGAGCTTAGCGAAATCGAAGCGAAGCTTCCGTTCCAAACGAACATCGCCTCTATCCACAGACTCTCTGATATTCCAAATATTACGAAGTCGGCGGGCCCGGTGGACCCAGTTCTCAAATGAGACTTCGTTTTCACTCCTTGTTTCGTTTGGAAACAAAACGATCGGTATTTTCCTCATGGTGGTCACCGAAGCCCCACGGGGTTGATCACGTAAACGCGTCAGATACTGGCTTCGCGTCATTACCTTTGGCGTAAGGTATTGCTCATGAAGAGCGTCGCGGGCAGCGATCTTCTCCGGCGTCCTCGCCGGGTCGCCGGAGATCCAGGTGCCCAAGCTGTGACCCTCTATCTCTTTGAGACGCTCATCCGCACTAGGCGGAGTGAATCTTTATTCACTACGAGCTTTTGCTTTCGCAATCTCGGCAGCCTGACGACGAGCTCTTTCCTCTATGAGGATTATCTGCTCGAGCTCTTCATCGAGCGGATTCGTAATGATATTGGACTCAGGGTCCCGTGTCCTGCTCAATGCAGTTAAGACATCAGCGGCACCGCGTTCTGAGAACGGATTCGGGGCCCGCCAACGTTCATCCGGAGGAGAAGGCGTGAGAGTGCGACGCTCTTTCTCCTCATCCTCTGATAGAGAGTGACTTTAAAGTCCACCATTCCCTCATCTTCGAAGAAGGTGCTAAGAGTCTGTGACTCACGCTTGATTGTCATTAGACAAAGGAAAGAAAACACGACCGAACGGTTAGCTGGTTAGGTTCCAACCTCAAAGAGGAAATGAAGCGAATGCTGTCACTCGGTGTCAACAGTTTGATGGGGGAGGGTGTAATGGGGCACACATCGGTTGGGGAACCGTTGTTGTGGTACATTTACTTTATGGGTAAAATACCCTTTTATTAAATTTTTAAAATAGTTAGTTACTTAACTCCCATTTATTATGGGTAATAAATGTGGTCGCCGCCAGATATAAATCTGGCGGCCAAAATTTATTTTAAATTAGCTAGGGTGAGGTTTTTAGATTTAAATAATCAAATAAAGTTCAGTTCCCCTTTTGATCTTAAAGCGTTAAGTGCCTTTCTAAGGCTTGCGCATTGATCTGTAAGAGATAAAGGTATATCCTCCTTGGCACTAGTTGCCACTTGGTTCTACGACCCCCTGAATCCCTTGAACTAGGATTCCTTTAGCCTTAATAGCTTGTACGACTCCCTGAGTTGTTAAACCCATTAGTTCAATAGAACGAAGTGACTCTCTGAGTCTGAAAGTCTTGCTCTGACTTTGGGAGCGAGGTAGCTCCGCTACAGTCATCGTCGTCAGTCATCTTACGACTCAGCGCGGTCCGAGGATTGTAGTCGGGACGTCGCGATAGAGCATCAGCAAGGATATTGGTTTTGCCCGGTTTGTAATGCACGACGAAGTTGTACTTGGAAAAGAAGGACAGCCACCGTGCCATCCGTTGAGATAAGTGCGGAGTCTTCATCGCTGTGCGCAGCGAGGTGTGATCTGTAACGGGGCACTACGACTTGTACTGCTTCAATACAAGTCCACTTCGCACTGCTCCAGTACAAGTCCACTTCGAACTGCTTCAGTTGCGAGTGGCGCCCTACGTTATTTCACGTACACTAGTACGTGCAGAGGAAGACTTCTCTTTAAGGCAACTAGCTTAAAGAGGGTTAAATAAAAACTGTATTAACATAATTAAGTATCTCTAATATCTATCTTGTAAATGCTAACTTAATTATAATCTAATACTTAACATGCAATTGAATTCTTATCTTATCGTATCTGTATCTCTCTTTTGTTTATCTCTACAGCTGATTAGTCTGCGGAATAAATAGACATAATGGCCTATACCTATTTATGTATAAGAATTCTGAACATTACTATATAAAGTAATATCCTTCAAATATTATCTACCTTTTAGATAACATATTAATTAGCAACCTTTAAGTGTTAATTTCATGTAACGATACACCCTGTTCCATCACCCCTCCCTTAAACGACAACCACTCTGACTGTCATTGGATGGAGTGGTCACTATCTGACCACTTAATTATAAATGATGTAGATTGGTCAGAACCATCATTTTAACTTCCATCGCATGAAGAATCAACTCATGCGGGGTGTTGATAGTGCTGCGCCTTCGGCTGCGGTTCGGGCAGCCGCGGGTGACGCACTGTTATCTCTTGCGGCAGACGTTCCGTCTGCCGTAGTATCTTCTTCTCGCACAACACTAGATGATGCGGGTGCACGTGGTGATTCACCACGTGAATACGACCCCTCTTTGGAGGTCGACTACGAATGCGAGTCGGACGAAATGGCCGACTCGAGGAGAATAGAACAGTCGCCTTATAAACGTCAGGCGGCTGACTATGAGCCTTCGAATGAGAGGGCTCATTCTGATAGACGAGTTAATAGTCTATTTGGATCCGACGATGAGGATGATCCCTCATCACCCATTCCGTCTCCCATACGGTCACCTGCACATGTCCCTGTGCAAGGTGACGACGATGGCGTAAGCCATCGTAAGAAAAGTCCTTGTGGTACCCCTGCTTCAGTGGGTACCACTCAGGGGAGTGAAGACAGTAAAATGTCTCATCTCGCCCCTGAAAAGAAGCCGTGGCTTTTGCCAGAAAGGCTCATCAATAGCTTGTCTGGAGAAACTACGCCTCACAATAAAAAAATATCCTTCATTAATTGCGTCAAAGCTACATGGCCTTGATCCCAGCGCGAAGAACTTTCGCGCTGAGGAAGATATTTTTTATCTCGATGCTTTTCTAAAGCATCGATGGTTTAGTGGCAATAATAAGCGAGATAAAGTCTCGCTTATGCAAGCTTGGAGTGCGTTCATTCGCAATGTTAAAGACATTGGACGCGAAGCTTGGCTTCAAAAACTTAACGCGAATCGCGTTAAGTTTGAGAAAAGAACTCCAACCGGTGCAAAGTATAAATTGCATCGGTTGTCACGTGAGGCTGGGCTTCCATGCCTCACGTGGGGTGATCCCTGTCCGTGTTGTGTAGACAACTCGAAGAGGGTAAAAGGGGATGTCTATTCCCTTTCTTTGCCCTGGGGAAGGGCTCGCATCTCTATTGAGATGCCAAAAATGCCACCAAAAAGGGGTCATGTTGGTGGGTCGTTTGCGAAGACGCCCACTCAACTTCGCACTAAGCGCGCGCGCCGCATTTATTTGCCGGCCGCGTCAAATGCCTTAGTCGAAACGCCGACACCTACTGCTGCTGTCGTTAACGGGGCAAAAGGAATCATCCCACTTTAACAGTGAGGATGCTGATCCGTCGCTCATTGTCGACTACAATGAGTCGACACCGTTGCCGTCACCTCATAGTAGTGATGCGGACAACGAGCTCATGAGGAAGGATGATGGCGCATTATTGCCCATCCAAACTTCTCTCATGGCTCACAACACGGAGACAGCAACATTGACGAGTACTGTCTCGTCGTCTACGCTGGATAGCGCAGCGACAGGTAATGAGAGCGCTGCCCATAAAGGCGCAGACGCTTCTCCGTTGGGTGTAACCACAACGCCTTATGCTCAGACCATAATCCATAATGGTTCTGACATAGAGGATTCGGAGCGTAAAGCTCCGCCGACGACACGTGAACGTGCTCAGTCGGTGTCACAAGCCAGTCGTTTAGAACGTGGCTATGTGACGGGTGGCATTCCAAAGATGCCCCCTCCATCTAAATGGCCTCTTTTAAATGGGCCAAGAGCGTCGCTCCTAGAGCGCGCTCTTGTAGACGCACATAATTATTATGGCGTCTTACAATCATGAGGGTCTCAGGGAAAATCGCTTGGGCGTATTTTCCCGATCCCGTTCGTGTTGCATTCAAATAAAATGCCCGACCAATACGAGCCGAAATCCCTGCGCCGCATTCATCTGCATTCCGATGCGATGAAACAGCGGTCGCAGCGAATTAATTTCGCCCGCTTGCGTGTGAAAGAAATTATGGGCGGTACTGTACCCCCTGTTTCTTCTCACAACGCTACTTCAGCTAGTCCATTTGAGACTAGCGAAGTGGCCTCAGCTGGTGCTTTTTTTTATAGGCAGCCACCAAGCCGGGCACATCAATACGTAGGGTATCGATTGGTTCCTAAGAGTCAAAACTCTTCGGGTAACCTTTCCATTGGACGAGGATTTGATACCCTTGCCTCACGGAGCGGTGGGCAAGCAACCTTTCAACAAGGAAGCGGTGATTCCCACCCGCATCCGTCAGTGCAGGTAGCGCCCGATAGGAGTGGCGATCTCACCCACCTACTCGCGGCTGCCTTACTTTCGTCCGTTCAGTCGCATGCGTTAAACGCTGCTGAACGACGTATTGCGGATCTCGAGAGTCAAGTCTCACGACTGACCTCGGATCTCGTTGATGTCCGAGCGAAGGCTCGTCAGGGTTATGAACGCCTGAAGACTCGCTTGGACCTTTTCGAACGGATAATGCTGAGGGATCCGCGTTACTCGCGTGATGTCCCTCGCTCTCCAAGTCCTGTTCGTGGAGGGAGAAATCGGTCCGATAGCTTTTCGCCTTCATCGTCCCCCTCACCCGAACGACGCTCGACACACAGTTGGCGTCACCATCGGTCTCCGTAGCCAGATGGGGGTATGTGATCTCATTTAAGTCTACATACCGTTTCAGACGACCCACGTAAAATACGGGGTGCGTCTTCATATACGGGGGAAGGGTGAGCCTATAATTTAGGTCTCCAACCTCTTCAACAACCGTAAAGGGCCCAATGAAACGCGGCAACAACTTCGTAGTACCTCCAGGTAGTACAGAAATTGCATTTTTAGGTAGGGTAGCAGTACTTAATAGTACTTTTTCACCCACTCTAAAGCGTTCATTGTTTTTGCGACCATTTCGGTCCGCATATTCTTTTTGCTTGTCCTGTGCGCTTGCCATTGCGTCACGGACTTTACGTGTGATGGCTAATCGCTCATCCACAAAGCGTTGAGCCTCGCTCACGCTTTTAGCATCAAACTCGCCTATGATACCGCCAAGAGGTCGGTCATAAGGCGTAGTTTTATTGACCACTGCTAAACTGGCAGGGTCACTAGGGCAAGTTTCTGTCTTTGAGATGATACCCTCATGGGTCATCGTCATATTGACGAAACTATGTCCCTCTTTCGCACCGAGCATAGTGAGGGGCCCTCCCCCACTAAGACTCGGGCTGCGCACAAACGAGACTGGCGTCCGAGGATGGCGCAGTCCGTTAATATAAAACGGTGTCTCACCCGTACTGGCGTGGACACTGTTATTTATAGCGAACTCCACAAAGGGCAATTGCTTGCTCCACTCTTTGGGAGTTGCTATAGTGCGTAAGACATCCGCCACGACCCGATTGGCACGTTCTGTTTGGCCATCGGTCTGGGGATGATCTGCGGTCGACATGTGGAGCTTGCTACCTAGCAGCTCGAACACATGTCGCCAAAAAACAGACGTAAAACGTGGATCCCGTGTAGTCGGAAACATGATTCAGGAACAAGAGAGCTGCCTCCTTGCCTGTGATCAATTTCTGACATGGTGCTTAATGCACCATCTTACTCAGTCTGTCTACAAAGACGATTAGCCCTGTCCGACCCTTATGATCGGGCGGCATGCCAAAAATGAAGTCCAGACTTACTGACTTTCAACAATCCGATGGAATCGGTAGCGGTTTTAGTGGCGCACTGCTGGATGGTGCAGGCTGAATGCGCTGACACTGTTCGCATGGGTGAATATAGTTGGCCACATCTATTAAGTGTGGCCACCAAAATTCCTCTGACACTCGTAGGAATGTCTTTTCACGGCCCAGATGCCCACTAGATGGCGCTTTATGGAGCTCGTGAAGGATCATCAGCTTGAGATCTGTGTCATGAGGCACATAGATTCTCAAGGGATCACAAGGTGACAGCTGATGCCATAACAGGCCATCGCTGTAGCTAAAGCGATTGAGCTTAGCTTTCAGGTGCGACGGAAGGAGTACCTTTCGTCCATTGAAGTGATCCAACAGCAGGCGACAGTGGACGTCCTGACTGTAGCTCTCTTTTATCTCAGAGGCCAATGAGCTCGTCACGTGGTATGCCTTCATGGCTGCCAACGTTGACCGCTGGAATTGTGCTTTAGCACTATACACACTTTCCTGGTGTCTTGCCTCGACTGAAGTCTGGTCTGCGCGATAAAGCGTCAGCCAAGACATTCGATTTACTCGGCTTGTATTCAACTTTGAAAATAAATTCAGAGAAGAATGTAAGCCATCTTGCCATTCTAGGCGAGAGGTGCGGTGAGTTTATTGCGAATCGCAGTGATGCGTGATCCGTATAAGCCACAAATGGTTCGGTGCCCAGTAGGTGCACACGAAACTTGACAAGAGCATACATTATTGAAAGTAGCTCTCTGTCATGCACTGGGTAATTCACCTCTGCGTTTTTTAAAGCCGGGACTGATAAGAGATGACGCGGTCAACGTCGTCGTCATCCTTCTGCATGAGCGCGCTGCCGATTGCAAAATTACTTGCATCGCAGACGACGCTAAAGGGCTTATCCGCGTCTGACTATGCCAAGACCGGTGCCTCTTCAAGAGATTGCTTTACTAATGTGAACGCATCATCTTGTTCTTTTAACCAGACCCATTCTGCGTCCATTGTAAGGAGGCCAGATAATGGTTTAGTTTGCTCAGCATAATTCTTGCTATATTTATGCAAGTAATCAGCGAGCCCTAGGAATCGGCGCAAATACTTCACATGCCGTGGGATTGGCCATTCCTTAACTGATTTTACCTTGTCTAGGTCTGCTCTTGCACCATGTGTACCTACGTTGCAACCCAGCACAGATATCTCAGGGACCCCTATGACGCACTTTTGCAAGTTGACGTACATTTGGGCGTCCTTCAAAGTCTACAACACAGCGTTTAAATGACGCTTGTGCGACTCTATTGCGTTCAGCCTGTCCTCGGCCTTACAATGCACGAATACATCGTCAAAGTAATGGGGCGCGTAGGCACGGTGCTGACGCATCACGTGAGCCACCACTCGGTTGAATGTCGCTGGTGCGTTTTTCAAATCTTGGGGCATCACAAGCCACTCCCAAAGCATACCGCTTTGGTGCTTACTGCCGTTTTGGCTACATCGGACTCTCTCATGAGTACCTGATAGTAGCTATCTATCAAGTCCATCGCGGAAAAGATAGTTGACTTTCCTATGGAGTTCAACAAGATATCTTTCCGCGGGATTGGCGTTTGAGCCGGCATATTCGCCGTCTGCAATTGCTCCCTCTCGGTCATTGAAATATCAACGGTCTCCACTGCGCGTCACGCACATGCTCAATGCTTTCGTGACCGGGCCAAGATCCTTAGTTTATTGACACTTGAGGCTCTCCTAAAACAATTTCGGCTGCAATCCGACGTTTAAGTCACGAGATCATTGTCTACGTAGACTCCGACGATACGTCCACTGTTAGATCCTCGCTCTCTCGCAGATGCTTTGAAAAGTTGCTCTTCTCCTCGCCCTTATTCACTAAACCAAACTCGAGACGCCAAATTTATTTTGTAGCGAGCAGAATAAGTTTACCCTGCGCTTGGTTATGCGCATCAGCGAATCATTCCTACGGCAGACCGCCAAATAGAGTGACAAGGTATACATCCTCCGAAATAATGTTTTCAACAGCAGTCAACCGTGAACACTGTCATCACTCCGACTCCCGCATCATCCACTGATACGTCAAGCTCAACATTTGAGGATTCCTGTACATTTTTCTTGTCGCAGGACTGAGCAGACTCCAAGGTCAATCGCGCATCCACAGTAACGGATGCTGCACACATGCATCGTCTTTTGATGAGCGTACTGGCTATTAATACTTCATCGCTGCACAAGTTTCAGTTTCGAACACGGCTCGGTTTGTAAATATAATAATCCAAGCGGAACAGGTGTGTCTTTACGGGACAATCCGTAAGACCCGGCATGAATACCGTAATCAACGTGTGTTCATAGACTGGATTATTTGTTATACAACTCGCTAAGAGTCGTATGTGCTGGGCATATGCGTGAACATCACGCTTGCCTTGCTTGAGTTTCAGAAGCTCTGAACGATCTCTGAACTCAGCCCTTGGTGATTCAAACGTCTGTTTGAGCCGTAACCTATTGCAGTAAATCTGATATTGTGGTCAGAAAAGCATGCCCAACTTGTGCAAAAACGAGGTAGAGAGGCATTTGGAAAGAGTTATAAGAGATGACAATATAGAGGTCTTATTCTAAGCTGTTGACTCAAATATCTCTCTTAACCATTCTACGCATGTTTTGGATTGATTCCAGTAAATTTTTAAACGGGCTTCTATCACGGCGAGCAGTATTCGATAAGCTGTCAAAGTACGCGCCGCCGTCATAACAACCACTCCACCACTAGCAATTCAGCTCTTTTTAGTTTAGCATTGCTCTAGCCATGTCGGTCAGTGTACAATTTATTCGTCCCGCAAGTCCATTCTGTTGTCTATTAACTCCACAAAAAACTGATTGAGCCGCTTCCTGAAGATCCCTATCCGTTGTAACTGCGAAAGTCCATAATTTCAATTAGGTTGAGTCTCAGCGAAAGTTTAAATAACGAAATTGAATACCTACGTATTCGATACGAGCAGATATACATAAACAGACTTGCTATAATTATCGATGAATGTTACCACGAACTATGCGTGCGATTTGACGTTGGTTTTATTGCGTCAGTACGAGTAGCTTTCACTTGTCTCACGTTTTATTCCTGACTTTCACGCAAATGGGCTCGTCGTCATTATTCCTTCCGCAATCCCCACAAATAGTAGCGTCGCATTCAGTATTACACGCGAAGGCTCCATCACATGCTTGTGACAGGACTTTTATCCTCGATGTTGTAATGTGACCAAGAAGAGCAAGCCTAACCATACTATCATTTCCAACACTTTGAGCCACTTTGCAGCATCTCCGCCACGCGAACAGCTTACCACTTCGAACAATGCTTCCAATAATCCCCCCTGTTACAATAAGAATTGCTTGATTGTGCTTAAATTGCACAAGCACTCCGTATGCCGTCAAAGCTGAAATTGTTGTCAGCTTTCTATCCAGTTGCGGGACATACAAGATTGGTCAACTTCACCGCATGTCGATTCGAAAATAATCGAACAGGTTCCTTTCTTTGTGCAGAATATTGTTCACCATTAGCCACTGTAATCACAATTGCGATCTTGAGCTCTTCGTATTTCGACGTCTTGTCCTTCACCTCAAGAAACACTTTGAATTTTTGGCCCGAGGTGTTGCACTCAAACCTTTTGCCTCGAAATTAATCTTGTTCGATTGATCGCCTCTGTAACGGGCTAAAGTTGTCCTGTAACCCTTCAAGTACGCTTGGTGTACTGAAGGGGATGGTCAATTACTGAATTAAAGTAATTAGACTCTCCACTCGGGTGTGGTTCACATTTGCGAACAACCCTTGTGTATGTGATGCACATAGGTGCATTCACATTAGAAGGGATGACGCCTAGGGTCATCCGTTACGCAAGGTATCTAGAAAGATACGCTCGCAATACATAATAGTATTATCTACAGAGATGCATTTTTTAATTGCAAAAATAGGTGTTAATATTTAATGCGATTGAATATAAACAGTCTGAAAACTATTTTCTACTTAATAAGTGCGCACGAGGAGCCGATTACCGCTCCTGTGACGACACTTTACTAGAGTATTTAGTGCGTTGGGTGAGGTCGCTAACGCGCCCACTGCAACTACCTCACTGCACGCACGAGAAGCTGGTTTTACCGCTTCCTCGCTGTGCTAGGGTGTGTGTCTAAGTAGAGCGTGGCCGCATTACGACGTGATCGCCTACACTTTGTAGCATTTGAAATCCTTTCCACGACCCGCATCTCTGCGTGTGTGCGTGAGGATGAGCCTATATCGTTTGGTCTCGTTCCCCTTACCTCTCCGAACATCATCGGGAGGTGGCAGGGCATCTGGCGCAGGGATTTGGTGAACAAGTTTTGACCAGGTTCTTGGGAAATCCTCCTTAGCAACATGTTGCTTAGTTGGAGTAGTTTGAGGCATTCGTGCTCGGACAGCGGAGGGCCGCGTCCGAGGCACAGAGCCATGCTGCGGCGGAGTCCGTCACTCAGACTCAGGATGAGCTGAGGCATGAGCAGGCTCGGAGCGAGGCTCTCAACAGGACTGTTGAGATGCTCTCTGCCCGGCCGCATCAACCGAGGCCCATTCGGATGGACCCGCCCAAGTTCGATGGAACTGCGGCGCACACGATTGTCCACTGGCTTTTAGCCGTGAAGCAATGCGGTGTCGCGCAGCTCATCGACGACGACAGCCGGATGGTTTCGTACGCCATGTCGCATCTGCGCGGTAAGGCCTCAGAGTGGGCTGACGGCGCTTATGGCGGATGTTAAGGCGTTCCCTACATGCGCAATCTTTAAGACGAAGATTCGCGCCATGTACCAGCCGTCCGATACTATGGACTACGGCATCCCGTGATCCAGGAACAAGAGAGCTGCCTCCTTGCCTGTGGTCGATGTTTACATGGTGCCAAATGCACCATTTTACTCAGTCTGTCTACAAAAACGGCGAGCCCCGTCCGACCCTTGTGGTCGGACGGCATGCCAAACATGAAGTCCAGACTTACTGACTTCCAACGAATCGCTGGAATCGGTAGCGGCTCCAATGGCGCATTGCTGGACGGTTGAGGCTTAACACGCTGACACTGTTCGCAATGAACGAATATAGTTGGTCACCTATTAATATAGGTGTGGCCACCAAAATTATTTCAAAACTTTTATAAATGACTTTTCACGGCCAGATGCCCACTCGATGGCATCATGGAGCTCGTGAGGAATCATCAGCTTGAGATCTGTGTCATGAGGCACATAAATTCTCAAGGGATTATAAGGTGACAGCTGGTGCCATAACAGGCCATCGCTGTAGCTGAATTGGCTAAGCTTAGCCTTCAGGTGCGACGGATGGGTTACCTTTCGTCCATTCAAGTGATCCTTCAGCAGGTGACATTTTTCGTCCTGACTGTAGCTCTCTTGTGTTTCAGAGGCTAACGAGCTTGTACGTGGTGGGCATTAATGGCTGCCACCGTTGACGGCTGAAATTGTGCTTTTGCACTAGACACACTTTCTGGTGTCTTACCTCGAAGTCTGGTCTGCGCGATAAAGCGTCAGCTAAGACAATCAATTTACCCGGCTTGTATTCAACTTTGAGATTAAATTCAGAGAAGAATGTGAGCCATCTTGCCATTCTAGGCGAGAGGTGCGGTGAGTTTATTGCGGTCCGCAGTGATGCGTGATCCGTATAAACCACAAATGGTTCGGTGCTTAATAGGTGCACACGAAACTTGACAAGAGCATACTTTATTGAAAGTAGCTCTTTGTCATGCACAGGGTAATTCAGTTCCGCGGCTTTTAAAAGCCGGGACTGATAAGAGATGACACGATCAACGCCGTCGTCATCCTTCTGCATGAGCGCGCTGCCGATTGCAAAATTACTTGCATCGCACACGACGCTAAAGGGCTTATCCGCGTCTGGCAATGCCAAGACCGGTGTCTCTACAAGAGTTTGCTTCACTGATGTGAAAGCATCTTCTTGATCTTTTATCAAACCTATTCTGCATCCTTTTAGGGAGGTCAGATGAAGGTTTGTTTGCTCAGCATAAATCTTGCTATACTTATGCAAGTAATTAGCGAGCCGTAGGAATTGGCGCAAATCCTTCACATTTCGTGGGATTGGCCATTTTTTTTGTGATTTTTCCTTGTCTAGGTCTGCTCGTACACCATGTGTACCTACGATGCAGCCCCGTACAGGTATCTCGGGGTCCCTATGACGCACTTTTGCAAGTTGACGTACAATTGAACGTCCTTCAAAGTCTGCAACACAGCGTCAAAATGACGCTTGTGCGACTCTATTTCGCTTAGCTCGTCCTCGGCCCTACTATGCACGAATGCATTCCAGGATGAGGTCATACGGACTCTCCATGCCTAGCACTGTGAGCTTCTCCTTACAAGAGAAGTCACTAAAGCTGAGGGCGAGTTCAACTTGAACTGCCTCAGACTCTACGAACGCACCGTTCGCTAAACGAACGGTTATCTGTGCTCGCTTGTCATCCTGGCAAAGCGCTCAAACACCGCCGGTTCTTTTTTTTGGAGCCGCGAGTTTTACAAAATTCTGTGATGCACCCGAATCCACAAGGAGGGTAATCACATGGTCATAGCCTCGTACTCGTGCGCTACAGACCAGCAGGGTCGAGGTCAAAATTTCGAGACCTCAGGGACTATGCTACCCAATTTTTACTCTAAACTTAAAGAAAACAACATACTTTTTCTTAAAACTTCACTAGGTATATTATCTTTAATTTTTGTTGACTATGAAAGGGGTAGCTTCAGAGTCCGCGTCAATAGATCATCACACCCTTACTGCGCTCCTGCATTTCCCGACCCCTCAGTGGTCGATCATGCGTCTCGCACGCTGGTTCTTGCCATCGACCTTTGGGAAGGGAGTCCTCTTGCTGGGCGTCTTCGCACCAGCAGGGACCCTGGCATAGCAGCGAGCCATCATATGGCCGCGCTTGCCGCATTTGTAACAGACAACGTCTGCATTGCCCAACTCCATGGGAGTGGCATCTGACCTCTCGGCCGCGACGGCTTATACTAAGCTGTCGCTGAGGCACTGTTGTAGGATTACTGCTCAACTAAGGCAATTTGGATTGCCTCCTTCATCGTCGTCGGCACCTTTCTAAAAAGGGCCTGTCGCGATCGGCCGTGCCGTAGTCCGTTCATTAAGGTGGGCACCTTAATGTGCCCCGGAATCGGACCTAGGGTAATGAGTGCCGACAGAGAGCGCATCTCCTGCACATACTCTTGCAGAGATCGGTTCGTCTGTCACGCCCCAACGAAGTGTGTCTGAAGCAACATCTCGTTGTTCAGCGGCTGGTACATGGTGCGAATCTTTTCCTTTAAGATTGCCCACTGCCATAAGCGACGAGTAAGACAACTCTGAGGCCTTACCGCGCAGATGCGACATGGCGAACGACACCATCCGGCTGTCGTCCTCGATGAGCTGCGGCACACCGCATAGCTTCACGGCTAGCAGCCAGTGGACAATCGTGTGCTCTGCAGTTCCATTGAACTTGGGCGGGTCCATCCGAATGGGCCTCGGCTGATGCGGCTGGGAGAGAGCATCTCAACAGTCCTATTCAGAGCCTCGATCTAAACCTTCTCTCGCCTAAGCACATCCTTAATCTGAGTGACAGACCCCGCCGCAGCATGGCTCTGTGCCTCGAACGCGGCTCTCCGCTGTCCTCAAACTTCTCCAACTGAGCAACATGTTGCTCAGTAAGACTTCCCAGGAGGCTGGCCAGGGCTTGTTCACCATCCTTCTGCGCCAAGTGCTCAGCCAACTCCCGATGCTGATCGGAGAGATGAGGGAAATGAGCCTAATCGATATTGAGGCTCATCCTCACGTACTCGCTCGGAGAGCGGGTCGTGGGAAGGATTTCAAGTGCTACCAAGTGTTGGTGGGCACGTCTATTGTGGTCACGTTCTACTTAACACACACCGTAGCACAGCGAGGAAGCGGTTTGACCGTCTTCTCTCACGTGCAGTGAGGTAGTTGGTGGTCGCCTGAGCGAACCACCTAAACGAACTCACTACTTTAGCACAAGTTGTTGGAAACTGATGTGAACAGTCGCGTGCAGGACAACTCTTGGGAGCAGTCACATGGGCAGTTGCGAAACCCGTCGACTACTGGGAACGGACGCATGAGAACCAAAGACAACAAGGCAAAGTTAGATCGGGCGCGAGCGCCACGATCAAGCAATACATATATTCTTACTCCAAGTTTCTCCGTAGTGCACAGGACATCCTCGTTTTCTACAGGTTATGAGCCCAAACGACGGGTCTGAGCATTCAGTCGGAGATGTGCAAGCACCCCCGACCGGAGGTGTCGCTCGCGAAAGGAGCGGCGCTGACGAAGAGACGTCACCGCCTAACATGGAGCGCGTGCTCGCAGCACTTGCGCGGTTAGAGACCCGTATGGACACAGTTGAACAAGCCAGTGTGAGCGTTTCAAAGGATTCGCCAGGATCAACACGCATTCAACGAACACAGCCTGGGGGACTAGTGGAGGGGCACAATATGGCTCAAGAAGTATTTGCAGGAAGCGTGTTTCGCCGAGCGGTCGGTGAAGGCATTGCGCTAGGGCGCACACCAATGCAACTCGACGAGCTATCCGGCATGGGACCGTTTGGAGCTGGGAGTTTTTACCGGCGCGCCGAAGCACAGGTGCGAGCTAATCAAGGTGTGGCGCAGGGACAAGCCCCATTGCATGTTCAAGAACAAGCTCAAGCACAAGCTCAAGCTCAAGCCCAAGCTCAAACGCAAGCGCAAGCAGCTTATCAAGCTCAAGCGTACCAGCAGCACATGGCTCTTGGTGGTCAGCGCGTGCCAAACGCTCGAGACTCAAAGCTGATGATAGGAAAATTCAGCGGAGTAGAGCAATACAAAGGGCTAGGAACTGGATTTCGCCAGTGGGCGCTACTGGTCCTTGAGGCCATCAAGATGGCTGAGATGAGCTGCGGATACAGTTGGGCCGAGCGAGTAAAGGCAAACAAACTCCAGCAACATTTGGAAGGAAAGGCCTTGCAGTATTACCAAGCCCACATAGAGGGATGGTTGACGCGTAACTAAAGCATCGCGTACCTGCTCGAGAAGCTATGGCTTGCTTTCAAGGAGAATATCTCCCATTATCAAGCTGTTCACCTTTTCGGGGCAAAAAGGACAGTTCGCGGTCGTGGACCGAACACTTGTTGTATCTCACGGCACTCATGAACGCAAGTAAAATCAGCCAAAAACTTGTACTGGAAAGCGTCGTGAAGTATGCTGCGCCACACATGCAAGTTGCGATCATGGGTCGATATGATCTAAGCCGCACGGACTATCTTCACCATGCACAAGAGCTTGTAGCATGGGCGCAAGAGATTGAAGATGACGACCGTCCAATGAGAAGCGTCGCCAAGGGCGTCGTAAATGCAGCTGGCGAAACAAGAAAATGTTTCACGTGTGGCAAACCCGGTCACATAGCCAGGGAGTGCAAATCGAAGAAGAAGAAGGACAGTACAATGGTCGGCGACAAGACTAGATGGGCGCTTGCAGCTCACGGAGACGGTGTGGACATGGGTCACTGGATCGTAGATAGCGGTGCAAGCAGACATTTGGTTCGAGATGTCTCGATGCTTTAAAACGCTGTGGACTGTGACGAATCGAACTGGCTGCTCCTCCCAAACAGCGAACGACTTCAGGTTACGAAGAATGGGACTGTTACTCTTGCAGGAATCGCCGAAGGGAAGGAGTTTGAACTTCAGCTGAGTACTGTATACTTCGCGCCTCTTCTGTCGCGGAATTTAATACCATTTGGACTTTTAGCTCAGCAAAGATGTCGCATCGAATCGCGTCACGGAGGCATGGTTATTACAACGGGCACACCGTCACAGGTGGTTTTTCATCTCAAACTAGAGTCGAACGTGCTAGTGGCAGATCTTCGCTGTCGTAAGCTCCCATCTAAGTCTTTTCAAGACATGTTAATGAGCGCAATTGTCAGGGAACCACGTTCATCGGAAGTTCAAGAAGGCTCCCTGATGGACTTTTACGTTTGTTTTGGCCACTTATCTTTCGACACCGTCGAGCGAATGGCCCGTGAGCCCGAGTCGGGAATCAAGCTTTACGGACCTCACGCGTGTGAACTGTCAGATCTGCGCCGAGAGAAAGGCAACCAAGTCCCGCCAGTCCATGCAGGATTCAGGAAAAATTTGCCCATAGATCGCGTAGGAGGCGTCATTTGCAATGACCTGAAAGGGCCGCTCACGCCGCTTGATCGACATGGCAACCGTTATTTTGTAAATTTCGTGGACGACAAGACGAATTACGTGCGTGTATTCGCGGGCAAAACAAAAGACCAAGCTACGAAAAAAGTCGAACACTTCCTCGTTTTCTTTGAGAAGCGTTTCGGATGTCGCGTACATGTCCTACGTACGGATTGAGGAGGTGAATATGCAACCGTAGACCTGCTATGTAAGCAACAAGGAGTGGCTCGTCAGGTGAGCGAAGCCGCGACTCAAGCAAGCAACGGGAAAGCTGAGCGTATGCATCGAACCATCATGAATATGGTTCGATGCATGCTTTTTGGCTCGGGAATTGCCCTCACGTTTTGGAGCGATGCTGCAGACTACGCCGCGTACGTTTTACCCCGCAGTCCAACTCGTGCAAACGCAAACAAGGCTTCACCCTTCGAGCTTCTGACCGGACAAGTTCCTGACTTAACTGGGATCGTGATATTTGGGTCGACTTGTATGGTCTTTAGAGATCCAAAGAAGAAAAGCTTTAAGCGGCGTGCGGTGAGAGGGTACATCATTGGTAAAAATGACGAGACTAAAGGCTACAAAGTCTTGCTAGCCAGCGATCGGAAGGTGATAACGACGCGCC
>NC_090617.1:1827262-1843589 GCF_004359215.1 Bremia lactucae
CTGGCCTGCGAGCCGGAATGCGGCTACTACGCTCGCTGTAAAGACCGCCAAGGCAACTGGAAGGCCGTCCTTTCTGCTACTACAACCCACGAGCTTATCAACGGTCTCCTTCTGAAGCAACTGGAAACCCCTTTCGGAACTAGACGGAATGCCAAACTACTCTTTCCAGATGCCTTTCCGTGGAAGCCATTAAAGAGACTATGTAATGGTTGCTATTACCATCGTGGTGCTTGTGCAGAACCGGGAAGGTGAGCTCTATGCTGGGTAACCTTCGCTCATTTTTAATTCTGTTTGTCAAAAGTGATATTGGCTTTTTGCACACGCCCACACTCCAAAAGTTCCGAAATATTCGAAATACCCAACAACCTATGGTGTAATCCTTAAATATTTTTACAAATTTGTGATCTACTAACGTTTCCGCATCTTTTGCACCCACCCACCCGCGTCCAGATCCGACCGTTCCTAAAAAAACGCGAAGCATACACAGGTTTCAAACATTGGCAATATTCCCAAAAGACACAAATGATCAAAATGCCCCAGGCTATATATCAAGCATCAAACACTGGCAAATCTCTTTTTTCAAAGCGTAGTAAGATTCATATGCGCTCACGACAAGTAGAGCTATAATGCCCAGGCTGTTTGCATCTGCCGCAATACACGGGACGCTTCTCCAGGCCTTCCTCCTCTCTACGCATGCGCTTCTTCTTTGGGCGTCCCGGTGGGCGTCGCGTACGCGGTGGGGATACACGAACTTTTTCCCCGTCCTCATCTAACACATCAGCCCGAATGCTTTCATCACCAAGTGGGTGTACCGTTTCTGCGTATCTGCGCCGGTATGCAACTACCGTAAAGCATTCTTTTGCTTGCTGCCTCACATTCATTCGACACGATAGTAGCGTTGCTGCTGCGTGGTGACAAGGAAATCCTGGTGATATAGATGTGCTATTGTTAATAGAACGAGTCAAGGATACGTTGCTGATTATATCTGAGCAAGCTCACCTTGTATCTGCCACCGCTTGCACGAGCACTCATGTTGCCTAATATTGACAGTCAAATTCCGGTCCTCTGATATCACCTCGTATTCATGATCAGCCGCACGTAGAACCCGGTAGTGCCTAGCGCGCTCGATGGCAGTGCCGACCTTTTGATCACCTGAAGGAACAAGAAGCGAAGGCTATTCAGCTACCTTCCGTCGCCTCTCATCGAATCAGACCATCAACTGCTGGTGGATCTTTTCCCAAAATGTAAGAATATTCCAAAACGGTTAGAATCTGTAGTTTAAATCCATTCAACAGACTTCATCAGCAACCTACCGCTGCATCATCATTACGATTGGGAGCTCACGGGCTTCCAGAATCCAATTGTTAAGCGATTCCGCGATATTGGAGGTCAGATGTCCAAATCTTCCTCTCTCAAACGCGCTGTTGGCCCAAAGATTTTTCGTAATGCCCGCAATCCACTCTTTAGCTTCAATTAAATTTCTTCAATCTCGCTCATCTTAGCGTCGAATTCTACGTAGGTCAATGCAAAGGCGGCCTGCCACAAGAGCTTAACCAATGAGACATTTTTGAATGCCTTCCGAAAGTTTTCACTGAGGTGCCGCATGCAAAAGCCATGGTATGCATGAGGAAAGATTTCCTGACTCCGTCGATCAGGCCTTTCTGACGATCGAAAAGGAAAGTCAGACGCTGCATATTCGGAGCATTTCCTTCCAGAAGCGTCCGTAGCTCTGATAAAATCCAAAGCCAGTTCTCGTCGTTTTCACCGTCGACGACGGCCATTGCCAGCGGGAAGAGAGCGCCATCACCGTCCACAGCCGTCGCCGCTAGGAGCGTCCCCAAATACTTTGATCTAAGGTGGGTTCCATCAAGGCCCAGCAGTGGACGGCACCCAGCGCTAAATCCTGCAATTGACGCTTGATAGGCAAAAAAGGCGCCGAAAATGATGCTCGGGTCCAGTCGTGTACACGGCCGCAACGCTTCCTATTGCAGCAGTCATTGCATCAGCAAAATATTGAGATTTTTTGGCAGGCAAATAAAACGACCAGCCATCCACGGCCCTCACCTGGGTTTGTCAAACAAATCTGCCTGCAATACGCCGGAAGATTTTCATAAGCTTTTTCGTAGGAGCCATGAATAGTTTCCATACTCCTCGCTTTTCCTTTCCAAGCTTGCTTGTATGAAATCGTGACCCCATGCTCGCGACGAACGTCTTGGATGATTTCCTTTGATCTGTTCTGGGGATTGTCACACAACCGGGCCTCAACTTCGCTCGCAACCCAAGAAATTGATGCCTGTTGGTGGCCAAGTTGAGTCACACCTTGACAAGAGTGTTCGTCTCGCAGAGTCCTGATGGTGAACGTTGGTGTGTCGGCAAGTTTTGCAGCGTGCAGCCTTCAGGAGCAGCCTTCTTGCACGCAAGCCACTGTGAAGCGTCGTTTGTAACTTTTGATCACCGCGAGCTCGAACGGCTCAGCGATGACAGTCGCTTTGACTGCTTCGCGGCAGCTTTTCCCATTTGCAAACTCGGTTCCAACGGTAAGCTGATGTTCCGCCATAATTGGCGCGGAGAAGAAGTGAGGTAGGGGCGCGGCGGTGAGGTAAAGTGATGTGATTATGCTGTGCGCAACGGTTTTTTCCGTGTATATATATATATATAGGCTATAGCCAGGGCATTTTGGTCATTTATAAAAGTGCAGGGGTATTTCCGTCTTTTCTGCATTTGTCAGGGGTATTTTGGTACTTTCCCTTGAAATAATAACTTCAGTAGTAGATAGAATCGTTACGTAGGAAACTAATGAGATTAATACAGTTTTACTTTTCCCTAACTCTAATCCTTTGAATTACCCTTTTATTTTGAATTTGCTGTGCGAGGGAGGTGGGTCATGTGATACGGGGATCCTTATAGTGTAATACATTTTCCTTATGTATGTAAGAGTTATGATTGGTCGCATGAGCTTCTTAGAAACCTCCCTCTGTACTCTTGTGTACGTGAAGTTTCGAGGCACCCTATCTACACTGTTATCAGTGTAAGGTTAACTAGTACTGATCAGTATTAGTGAAAAGGTGCCCCGTTCCATCTGGTAGCACTTCGTAGTCCGTTCAACGGCCAACGCACGTTCCATCTAACATGGACATGTTTGATGAAGAACGAGGGAGCTTTCAAGACCCTCAAGAAGATAATCACGCAACGCGTGAGAGGTTTCCTCATTTGAGTGACCTTGAATGGAGAGCGATCGAACGAATGAGCTCGGTCGTAGGCGGGCCAGCCGTTGGCTATGCTGTTCACTCTGGGCAGAGATGAACCCCATGCGGCCATAGCCGAGTTCATAAAATATGAACTCGATAGGGACCAATATTGGTTCTCCAGCAAGGCTCCCAACAAGCGGAGGTGTTGAGAGAACAGGGTGCTCAACAGATGGAACTGTTGAGCCAGCAGTATTTGCATGCTGCTAATGGGCCGACGCTACCGCGTCGACCCGAAAAGATAAAGATCGAAATCTCTAAGTTCAAGGCAGTCCAAGGCGACTCCCTATTAAGATAGCTCGTCGAATAAGTCGATGCCATATAAGCTCGTCGTATCAGTGATGATGCGGCGAACGTGAAATTTGGCATGTCCAACTTAGGCGGACGTGCCAAATCTTGGGTCTTGGGGCTCAAGCTTCACGACCCATTCGTTTTTGGGTCGTATGAGGTCTTTAAGGCCCGGATCAGGCAAACATTTGAGCCGCCACGTGCCGAATTCAGGGCTCGAGCCGAGCTCCTGGATTTGAAGCAAGGCAAGCGTGACCTTCACGCTTATGCTCAACATACACGATACCTTTCAGTTGTAACTCATCCGATTGATGAACACACACAGGTTACTATGTTCATCAAGGCCCTCACAGACGGCCCTGTCAAGGCTCACCTGTTCCAGCTCGAATTAGAGACGCTTGACCAAGCGATCTCTGTAGCGGAACAGGAGGACTTCAGCCTGAAACAGGCTTTCGTCCGCACGGGTGCATATCGTCTATCGAGACAACAAGACGGAGGTCCAGAACCCATGGACCTCTCGTATGTAGAAAGCGAGAAACCTCGCTCTTTAAGTTACAAACGATTACAAAAATGCAATCGTTGTCAAAAAAGGGCCACGACGCCTATGAGTGTAGTGCCCCACGACCAGTGCCTAAAAACACTGAGCGAAAGACCGACCTCTCGCTAAGAATAGTGGAGGACGCGGATCCTGACGCTGGTGCGAAATCGCAACGGCGATGCGGTTGTTTAAAACAACGGTCGGGTCAGTAGGTGCGGAGCGCCCTACTGATCCAGCAACGTCAAAAGAATTTGCAGGTCTTTTGACGAAAGTTGCTCCTCACACACGAACATTGTGTGTAAAGGCCTAGGGGATCGTATCAACCTCACCACTGACAATAAAAGTGTCAAATAAGTTGCCACTTAAATTTCTAGTCGATTGTGGAGCGTCGAATAAAATTATTCGACGCCAATCGCTAGAAGACCGCAGGCCCAAGTTCGTTGAGCGCGATATACATCTAACGAGGATGACAGTGCACCTAGCAACAGGCGCATCTGTAACAGTAAAGAAACGCGTGGTTGGTATCCAATACACGTTAAAGGGTATATAGCACGAAGATGATTTCATCGTACTAGATTTGGATGACAAATTTGATGTCATCCTTGGATTACCATGGTTCAGAAAGTACGAGCCATGTATAGATTGGCAGCATCAAGCCGTGGCGATGCTTGTCTCTTGTTCATCAGATGGCCAGCTGATGAACGCCTTGAAGCGTCCACAACTGAGAGAATGTCCTACGAGTGAGTGCAATGGTCTCACTTGTGGGTCGGTCGTTTGCACAACTGCACAATAACTCAGTGTGAATATTCAACACATTGTGGCGTTAGATCCGGACGGCTACAGGCAGCGTCAAAGGTCCACCATTGTGACGTGGACATAATTAACGACGGCTTTGCACAAGCACAGGCAACGTCGAAGTTCGACCACTCGAATAAATTGAGTAGTGCGAAACAAAGATGCTTGCTTGGAAAACAACATTCAAGAAATTTTAGAACGCCCGTCTATAAGAGACAGTGCAAAAGTCCTAGATCGACTGGAAAGTCGATCGTAGAGGACCTCGCTGGTAGCGCAACCACAGCTAGAGGCAGTTGGGGAGGATACTCCTCAAATAATTTCTGCGGGAATAAGACCCATAAAGCTGTGGGCAAAAGTTCCCAGGTACCTTTGGATACAAGTTCCAAAGAGGAAACTGAGACAATAAATGTCTTAGTAAACAATGGATCAAGTATAGGCGCTTATACACTTGATCTCATAGCGCCTCCGAAGTTTACTTCGGAGAAAGCTCAATTGCCAACGCCAGAACCGAAACAGCTTTTGCGTGATCAGCGTATTGGCAAAGTCAAGCAGATCTGCGTGCTTGTCACAGATGACAATTGCGTGGCCGATATTCGGTTGGCAATAGAGGACGAACGGGTTCTCAGCAGCTCATCGATGGACGAAAGTGTCCACGATGAGAAGACTCGGATTGAACGGTGTGCGTAAAGCAACAGGAGGATGGCAGATAGTGCATGCATTCAATAAACTGAACGCTGCAACTGTACTGGCTCCAACGCCGATACCACGAAAAGATGTAATTGCTGATGGTATATGAAAGATTACTCTGTTTTCGCCAATGGATCTAAGGATGGATTCTGTCAGATCCTTATGCATGAGCAAGATATTCCGTTCACAGCAGTAAGCACCCCAAGCGGTATGCTATGGGAGTGGCTAGTCATGCCTCATAGGCTTAGTAAGGCCCCTGCGACATTTAACAGATGTGTAACTAATCGATTTCGATCGGTGCGGGATTTTACACCGAGCTATTTTAAGGACGTCTCCGTTCATAGCAGGGGTAGTCGGATGTTGAAGTACATCGTACCCACGTCCGAAGGGTTCTGACAAACTTATGCGTAAGCATACTTTGTATCCAAATCTCAAGAAGTGCATATTCACTGCAAGCGAAATACCACTTCTTCGGTGCATCGTGGGTAAACACGGTGTACGCCCTGATCCAGGAAAGATCAAGGCGATCACCGACTGGCCTGTGCCAGTCGTAAAGGGACTTCGAAAATTCCTCAACTTTGCGGCGTACCTGCACAAGTACTCACGCAATTATGCCGAGATGGAAGTACATCTTTCTTCTTTGTTGCAGAAAAATGTAAAGTGGTCGTGGAACGCTGATTATCAGCGTTCCTTCGAGGGTATTAAAAAAGCTTGATGCAATCGCCGATCCTGGCGATTGCTGACCAAGACAGACCTTTTTGTGTGGTCTGTGCCGCCAGCGATTTTGCAATCGGCTTTGCGTTAATGCAATATGACACAGACGGCGCAGAGCGCGTCGTCTGCGATAAATCGAGTAAGCTTCAACCAGCTGAACGCAACTATCCAATGCATGACAAGAAACTCTTTGCCATAAAATACACACTGGCTAAGTTTAGGGTATATCTTTTGAAGATAGACCGTTCATTGTATACACAAATCATGCGTCTTTACGCACGGCCGTAAACAATCCACACCTCTCGCAAAGAATGGCGAGATGGTAGACTTTCTTCGCGGAGTATATCTTCTCCGTGGAGTATAAACCAGGGCGGCTTAACGTCGTCGGTGATGCTCTTTCGCGCTGGCCCGATTTTGAGCCAGCTTAGCAAATCAACAGTGAGCATAGGCTAACTGTTGCAACAATAAGTGTTCCGTCGTCGACACTACTTGACGACATTAGAAGAGCTTATCTAGAAGATAAGGCTCTCAAAAGGTTGATGGATTGCCTAAAAATCCATCCCAACAATCCTTAAAAAGAATGTCGAAATTGTATAGATCCTCAACAGATCGATATACAACACGCAATGGTTTATTGTATTATACAGCCATTGCTAGCGACACACCTCGTGTCGTCATCCCTACCCATAATGATTTGCGATTACGCATTGTGTATGAGTACCACGATGTACCAATAAGCTGTCATCGTGGGCGTGAGAAGACATATCTCACGATAAGTCGCGACTTCTACTGGCCACGCCAGTATGAGTTCGTCCGCAAGTACATACGTGCTTGCGAAGTTTGTCAGCGGGTATACCCCAGTGCTTCAACCCGTGCTCCGTTACAACCTTTGTCTGTTCCTGCAGAGCGTTAGCAGTCCATATCTATGGACTTCTTCTTTGGGAAATGTTGTTCCCGAAGCCGATCACAAGAATAATGGTATGCTTGGGTTTGCTGATCGTTTCAGCAGAATGGTATATCTTGCGGCAGTCCCGGCGTCGAGCACAGCCAAAGGCTGTACTCGTGTCTTTATTGACACGATATTTCGACTCCATGGGTTACCCGGTGAGCTGATCTCAGACCGAGACCCTAGATTCACGCGGATTTTTTGACAAACTGATCAGGTAACTTGGAACACAGTAAAAATGTCAACTTCTGATCATCCTGAAACAAAATGTCAGACGGAGCGTGCAAACCGTATTCACGAAGAGATGCTTCGCGGATACTTTCACTATTTTAAGAGTTGGAGCGAGTTCTTGCTAATGGTAAAATTTGCCGTCAACAATTCAGTGCATGCTTCTACAAAGCATTCACCGTTTCCGTGAATGGCCTACGCCACCCACGTATACCTGCCCTG
Source organism: Bremia lactucae (assembly GCF_004359215.1). NCBI lineage: Eukaryota > Oomycota > Peronosporomycetes > Peronosporales > Peronosporaceae > Bremia > Bremia lactucae. The sequence continues at coordinate 1,834,926 of NC_090617.1, forward strand.
TTTGAAAGGAACTCGTTTTCAGGGGGCTCGCTCGAGCAAAGAGCCTTCTAGCTCTTGCTCGTTACGCTATTAGCCCTAAGGTCAATGCGAAGGATACCAAGTGGACAAACTCAGTAATAACAATAATACGATTACTGATAGACAACGATGCTGAGTCTTTCAGCATCGAAAATAATACTATTAATGAGAATGATAATACTCTCAATAATGAAGAGAATAACATCTCCGCAGTTCGAGTCGGTCGCACTTAAAACAAAAATAAAACCGAGTCAGCAGATGATTTTCTACTGGCTAGAGAAGCAGTGGTCCGTTTCGTACAAGATTCCATTGCTGATTTGGAGGACCGACAGAAACGGAACTCTGACAAAAATGGAAAAGCAAACATACTTTCATTTAAAATTAATAAACTAGTCCTACTGTCTGCGGTAAATTTACCAAAGCACGTAGTGACGAATGTAGGCAGTAATAAATTACTGGACAGGTATATCGGCCCGTTTTGTGAATTACATCGCCAAGGCCATGCATTTCGGTAATATTGGAACAATTAAGTCAAAAAAAATAAAAAAATGTACCTTCTTTATTTATTTCCTCTCATTGGAAATAATATTTATGAAACGGGACACCCTGTTTAATCACCACCACACAAAACATGATCAAGCTACCTCGTAGTATGCGTACGCATCCTGTGTTTTATGTTAGGCGTCTCCGCACATACCATAGTACGAGGCTTCTTCCGATTCCGGATTACACCGGAGCGGTCAAGGGCATCAGCCAAAGCCTGATGGTTCCGAGCCAAAGACTTATTGTCTCAGAACAGGATCTGATTATCTTGAACCAGACGATCCACTCTTTCCTTCAAGGAAAAGATCGTCTGATGAGCTGTCAACAGCTCGTTCTGCAGGGACTGATGTGTCCTTTCGTTCGCCAGTTGTTCAGTCGTAATCTGCGCACAACTTTTCAACTTGTCACGAGAAACATTATCGACCGTCACCGCTAACGCGCGGCGAGGGAACCGCTCGTGATCAAGATTATCCCTTAAATAATGAAGGGTGTGATCCAATTCTTCATCACCTCTTTGTTGTCACGTTAGAACTTGTGACATAGCCCCGGTTGATCTGGAGGCCTTTATAGTTGAAACCGAGTCGGGCTATGACGCCGACTTGGCCACATCGCATACAATGGGAGTAGCAGATGACTTGTCACTGCCACCTGCAACGGTAGTAGCAGATGACATATTTCAGTCACCTCCAATAGGAGTAGGAGGTGACTTTTTCCCCACACTAGACGCATTAACGTCTACTGAACATTTGCATTACCAGCAGCTGCACTGATCCATGCAGCTGCCAGCTTTGCGGCCTCACGAGCGACGCGCGCAGACTTGTTGGTAGCCATGCGCAAACGAATTGATTTTTTTTTTAAATTAATAGTGCAATAAAAATGGAATTTTTAAATAAAACGAATAATGCGAAATTATAAAGCAAGACAAAATAGTATTTCTCTATGGATCTGATAGATGGATTTAATCAGATCCTTATGCGTGTACGGGACATCCCGTACACAGCAGTGAGAAGATCTGCAAATTCTCATGACATTGCTGGATCGGTAGAGCGCTCCGCACCTACTGACCAAGAGTATGTGCAAGAGATGCGCTCGTTGTCGGGGTCCATTACCGTAGGTCCAATTCCGGAGCTGTTGCTCCACATCAGTTATTATTGTGACTGTTGGTAGGGGGGTGATGTAACGGGGTGTCCCGTTACATAAATATTATTTCCTATAAGAGGAACAATTACTATTATTTTCTATGAGAGGAAATAAGTAAAGAAGTATAGGATATCATCTTTATTAATATTGACATAATAGTTTTAATATTACCAAATTGGTAATATTGACGCAATAAGACGTCAGTTATATTGATTGGTTGAATTGACTTTGAATTAACCTCACCAATCGTTACAAGACACAAGATCGTGCCGTGTGCAAGTAGTCAAGGCGCCCCACCGTCACTGTATTCAGTCTAGGTTAACATGTACTGCTCTCAGTACTAGCAAAGGGTGCCCCGTTACATAAGACATCTTCGCTACTTGTAACTTTCCGCTGCATGTCAGTGTACGTGAAGTAATCGAGGCACCTCACCTTTGCCGTAATCAGTGAAAGTTATTAGTGCTGTTGTCATTACTAGCAAAAATGTGCCCCGTTACACCTGGTGGCATTTCGTAGTCCGTTCAACGGCCTACGCACGTTCCATCCAGCGTGGACGTGTTGGATGAGCTCCTCAAGAAGGCTATCACGCAACGCGTGAAAGGTTCACTCATTTGGGTGACCTTGAATGGAAAGCGATTGAAAGTATGAGATCGGTTGTAGGTGGGCTAGCCATTGGCGCCATGCTGTTCACTCTGAACAGAGTTGATTAACGTGCGGCTATAGCCGAGGTCATACAAACAAGAACTCGACGGGGCCCAAGAAAATTAAACTCCCTTTTAAGATGGTTGGTCGAATTAGACGATGCGACAATAAAGACTTTGGTATGTCCAACTTAGCCGGACGTGTCAATCTTGGGCTCTAGGGCTGAAGCGACCCGTTTGTCTTTGGGTCGTATGAGGTGTTTAAGACTCGGCTTAGGCAAACCTTTGGGCCACCACGTGCCAAATTCTGTGCTCGAGTCGAGCTCCTGGATTTTAAGCAGGCAAGCGTGATCTTTACGCTTATGCCCAACATACATGATACATTGTAAGTTGTATTGTGAGTAATCCAATAGATAATCAAACACAGGTAGTTGTGTTTATCAAAGACCTTGCAGACGATCTTGTCAAAACTCACCTTTACTAACTCGAATTATAGTCGTTTAATTAAGCGATCTCTGTAGCGGAACAGGAGAAGTTCAGTCTGAAACATGCTTTTGACCATTCCGGTGCTTATCTCGCCCAAACAGACGGAGGTACAGAACCTATGGACCTCTTGTACGTATGTGGAGCGCCCTACTGATCCAGCAACGTCAGAAGAACTTGCAGGTCTATTGACGAAAGTTGCTCCTCACACACAAACATTGTGTGTAACTACCTCAGGTGATGAGGCTGACCTCATCACCTTGAAAATTATAGTGGCAAAGAAACGCCGCTAAAGTCCCAAGTCGATTGTGGGGCGTCTAACACTTTTATTCGACGCCAATTGCTACGAGATCGCAGGCTCAAGCTCGTTGAGCGCGATATCACTCTAACGAGGATGACAGTGCGCCTAGCAACAGGCGCATCTGTAACAGTAAGGAAACGTGTAATTGGTATCCAATACACGTTATAAGGTAAATTATACAATGATGACTTCATCGTACTATATTTAGATGACAAATTTGATGTCATCCTTGGATTACCATGGTTCAGAAAGTACGAGCCATGTATAGATTGGCAGCATCAAGCCGTGGCGATGCTTGTCTCTTGCTCATCAGATGGCCAGCTGATGAACGCCTTGAAGCGTCCACAACTGAGAGAATGTCCTACGAGTGAGTGCAATGGCCTCACTTGTGGGTCGGTCGTTTGCATGACTGCACAAGAACTCAGTGTGAATATTCAACACATTGTGGAGTTAGATCCCGACGACTCCAGGCAGCGTCAAAGGTCCACCATTGTGACGTGGACATAGTTAACGACGGCTGTGCACAAGCACAGGCAGCGTCGAAGTTCGATCACTCGAATAGGTTGAGTGGTGCGAAACAAGGATGCTTACTTGGAAAGCAACATTCAAGAAAATTTGTAACGCCCGTCTATAAGAGACAGTGCAAAAGTCTCAGATACGACTGGAAAGTCGATCGTAGAAGATCTCGCTGTGGTAGAGTAGCCACAGCTAGAGGCAGCTGGGGAGGATACTGCCCAAATAATTTCTGCGGGTAGAAGTCCCCGGAAACCTGTGGTCGAGTTTCCAAGGTACCTTTGGAAATAAGTTCCAAAGAGAAAATTGAGACAATAATGTCTTAGTAAACAATGGATCAAGTGTAGGCGCTTATACACTTGATCTTATAGCGCCTCCGAAATTAACTTCGGAGATAACTCAATTGCCAACGCCAGAACTGAAACGGTTCTAGCGTGATCTGCGTAGTGGTAAAATCAAGCAGATCTGCGTGCTTGTCACAGATGACAACTACGTGGCTGATATTCGGACGGCAATAGATTTCCTGAGTACGAACGGGTTCTCAGCAGCTCACGATGGACGAAAGTGTCCATGATGAGAAGACTCGGATGGAACGTTTTACGTCCCAATTTGGGAGCCTTTGACGACAAATCCATTATATAAAAATTTGATCGATTTCAAGGATGAATTCCCTGAATCCGTACCGTGCGAGTTGCCTAGAGGAAAAGGTAATTGACACGAAATCGCTGATACCAGGTTCAAAATACTGTGTCATGAAGCAGTGGTCATTGCCTCTTGAACAAGTATTAGCGATCGACTTATTATTTGCCGATCGCTTGGCAGCGGGCCATGTGAGGGAGTCAACCTCCTCACATAGCTCTCCGACCTTCTGAGTGCGTAAAGCAGCAGTTGGATGGTGGGTTGTGCATGTATTCAATAAATTGAACGATGCAACGGTACCGGCTCAAACGCTAATACCACGAAAAGACGTAATCACTGATGGTATGTCCAAGGGAATTATCCTTTCTTCTATGGATATGATGGATGTATTCTATCAGATCCTTATGCGTGAAGAGGATATTCCGCGCGCAGCAGTAAGTACCCCAAGGAATGCTATGGGAGTGGCTAGTGATGGTACAGGGACTTAGTAAAGCCCCTGCGACATTTAACAGATGTGTAATCAATCTGTTGAGATCGGTGCGGGATTTCACACCGAGCTATTTTGATGACGTCTTGATTCATAGCAGAGCCATGAACGGAAAGTCGGATGTTGAAGTACATCGTACCCACGTCTGAAAGGTTCTTACACTTATGCGTAAGCACATCTCATGAAGTGTATATTCGCTGCAAGCGAAATACCACTTCTTGGGTGCATCGTGGGTAAACACGATGTGCACCCGGATCCGGAAAAGATCAAGGTGATCAGCGATTGGTCTGTGCCAGTCGATGTGAAGGGACTTCGAAAGTTCCTCGGTTTAGCGGCGTACCTGCACAAGTAATCACGCAATTATGCCGAAATGACAGTACAATTTTCTTCTTTGTTGAAGAAAAATGTTAAGTGGTCATGAAACGCTGATTGTCAGCGTTCCTTTGAGGGTAAGAAGCAAAGCTTGATGCAATCGCCAATCCTGGCGGTTGCGGACCAAGACATGTGGTCTGTGACTCCAGCGATTTTGCAATCGGCTGTGCGTTGATGCAATATGACACAGACGGCGCTCTGCGCGTGTCTGTTATCAATAGCGTCAGCTTCAACCAGCTGAACGCAACTATCCATTGCATGAGAAGGAACTCTTTGCCATGAAATATGCACTGTCTAAGTTTAGGATCTTTCTGTTGGGAGATATACGTTTCATTGTATACACGGACCATGCGTCTTTGGGCACGGCCGTAAACAGTCCACACCTCTCGCAAAGAAATGGCGAGATGGTTGTCTTACTTCGTGGAGTATAACCTCTCTGTGGAGTATAAACGAGGCCGAAGTTACGTCGTTGATGATACTCTTTCGCGCCGGGCCGATTTGAAGCCGGCTGCGCAAACCAACAGTGAGGATAACCCCACTGTTGCAACAATAAGTGTTCTGTTATCAACATTGCTTGACGACGTTAGAAGAACTTATCAAGAAGATAATGCTTTTAAAGGGTTGATGGATTACCTTAGAAATCCATCTTAACAATCCTTAAAAGGATTGTCGATATTGTAACGATCCTCAACGGATCGATACACAACACGCAATAGGTTACTGTATTACACAGCCATGCTGGCGACACACCTTGTGTCATCATCCCCACTTATAATGATTTGCTTTTGCGCATCACGTATGAGTGTCACAAAACACCAATAAGTGGTCATCGTGGACCTTAGAAGACTTATCTCATGATAATTCGCGACTTCTACTGGCCACGCCAGTATGAGTTCGTCCACAAGTACACGCGTGCTTGCGAAGTTTGTCAACGGGTGAAGACCAGTGCTTCATCCCGAGCTCCTTTACAACCTCTGCCTGTATCGGCAGAGTGTGGCAGTCTGTATCCATGGACTTCGTCTTCGGGATTCCCGACGACGAACATAAGAATATTGATATTCTTGATTGTTTTAGCAAAATGGTACATCTTGCTGCAGTCCGGAGTCGAGCACAGCCTTTGGCTGTTCTCATGTCTTTGTTGACACGATATTTCGACTCCATGGGTTACCCCAAGAACTGGTCTCAATTCGAGACCCTAGATCCACGGCGCAATTTTGACAAACTATGTTCAAATCACTTGGAACACAGCTGAAAATGTCAACTATTGATCATCCTTGTACAGATGGTCAGACGGAGCGTGCAAACTGTATCCTTGAAGAGAACTTTGCCGATACGTCCACTCTTTACGAGTTAGGGCGAGTTCTCGCCGATGGTAGAATTTGCCATAAATAATTCAGTGCATGCTTCTACAAAGCATACACCGTTTTACGTGACCGGCTTACGCCATCCACGTATACCCACCTTGTTTGAGAGTGACTATTATTCAAGGGGGAGGGACTCGCTCGGGCAAAGAAGTTTCTAACTCTTGCTCATCACCCATAGCTCCTACGTCAATGCGAAGGAATGAAGTGGACAAACTCAGTAACATCAACAATGCTATTGATGAAGTGGACAAACTCAGTAAAATCAACAATGCTATAACTGACTTTGATAACGATGGAAGACTGAGCATCGAAAACAAGGATATCAGTGAGAGCAATAATACTCTTACCGAAGAGGAGTGTGGTATCTCCACAGTGTGAGACGGTCGCACTGAAAACAAAAATAAAACCGAATTAGCAGGTGATTTCCTGCTGGATAGAGAAGCAGTGGTCCGTTTCATACAGGATCCCATCGCTGATGCGGTGGGCCGACAGATACAGAAGTCTGACAAAAATGACAGAGCAACCATTTTCATTTAATTTTAACGACCTCGTCCTACTGTCGACGATAAACCTACCAAAACATGTAGGGACGAATGTAAGCAGTAATAAATTACTGCCCAGGATTATCGACCCGCTCCGTGTACTGCGCCGCCAAGACAATGCATACGCGATCGAGCTGCCTCGAAAGGTGCGTACGCATCTTACGTTTTATATGGGGCGTCTCCGCCCGTACCATCAGTACGAGGGTTCTTCCGATTCCGAATGATCCCGGAACGGTCTAAGGCGTCTGCCAAACCCTGATGGTCCTGAGATAAAGCGTTATAGTCTCGGTACAGAGACTCGATCTTACAAACCCGACAGTCCAGTGCACCCTCCAACGATCAAATTATGTGACGAGCTGTCACAAGCTCGTTTTGAAGGGACTGATGTGTCAGTGCGTTCACCAGTTGATCAGCCGCAACTTGAGCACAGTCTTTCAACTGATCACGAGAAACATGTCAACCGTCACCGCTAAGTCACGACGACGGAAATGCTCGTGATTAATGTCGTCCTCAACCCAAGTTACGGTGTTGACTTGGGTTCGGCGAACGAGGCGAACTCGATTTTCCCTCCTCCTCCACATTCATTGACGGAATTGAGTGGTGAGAAGCGCTTTCTTGTTAAACGCCTCTTGAACTACCGAGCAAAGGGGTTCGAACGAGTTATCTCGTTCTTTGGCGAGAGTATCCACCCTCGCATGATAGTTGGGAACCCCGTTTTTAACTGATTCTGGACATTCCGGGTCTGGTTCGACAGTACGACGAGACCCATCCTCATCGACGGAGGGTCCATCGGAGGACGAACGCTTTTCGTGCTCATAAAAAAATTGGAAATTCTCAATCCTTCGCGCATCTCTCAAGAGATGAGCATCCTCCAATGAGGATCTTTAAGGGAAAATGCTTTGTAAGGGGTAGGACCTGGGCATGAGACCCCACGAAAGGCAAGGTTACCCTGCATCTCTAGACAAACGGTGCAACTTATAGCGTGCACCGACTACGGTCCGTTTTTCGAACGGTTCACGAAAAACATCCAGTTGTTGCACATTCTGGACAAATGCTGTTTAAGCTTGGAACAAAGGTTTGACATCCTTTGCCCGCTTACGAGTGTACCATTGTTGCCGGAGGAAGGTATCGATGAAGATTTCCTTTTCATTCTCACCAAGCTTGTGAAGCATGGATGAGTCGATAACGGAATCTATTATCGATCGTTGGCCATACCAACCAACGAGCTAGGTTACCCTTATAGGGCAACCAAGTTTTTTTTTATCGGGAGCGAGTCGTAACGTGTTGCGATCCCTCTCCTGTTGACTCATGTTAGCGTTAACGCTAATATGGATATCGGAGCAATCCTTGAAACCACTCTTTTCCTGGGTATGCAAACTAGCACCACCAACAACATTCTTCCTTGCACGATCACTTTGTTGCTGGTGACGCATACTAACGCCACCAGAGTGATCGTCGCCCATAGAGTCATCATCAGGTGACTCCCCACCAAAGAGGTCCGATGAGTCGAACAACCTCGTCATCACTTCTTTGGTTGTCACGTTAGAACCCAGAGGTTTAATGGACTCGGCCCTGGGTGATCAGGCGGCCTTCACAGTAGCCACTAAGCGGGCGATGACAG
>NC_090617.1:1846346-1857989 GCF_004359215.1 Bremia lactucae
CAGTATACGCTAATGCGTCTACTGTGGGGAATAAGTCACCTCCTACTTCCATTGAAGGTGAATCGAATATTTCGTGACGGTGACAAGTCACCTGCTACATCAATTATAGGTGACTGGTCCAAGTCACTGTCATCGCCCGCTTAGTGGCTACTGTGAAGGCCGCCTGATCACCCAGGGCCGAGTCCATTAAACCTCTGGGTTCTAACGTGACAACCAAAGAAGTGATGACGAGGTTGTTCGACTCATCGGACCTCTTTGGTGGGGAGTCACCTGATGATGACTCTATGGGCGACGATCACTCTGGTGGCGTTAGTATGCGTCACCAGCAACAAAGTGATCGTGCAAGGAAGAATGTTGTTGGTGGTGCTAGTTTGCATACCCAGGAAAAGAGTGGTTTCAAGGATTGCTCCGATATCCATGTTAGCGTTAACGCTAACATGAGTCAACAGGAGAGGGATCGCAACACGTTTCGACTCGCTCCCGATAAAAAAAACTTGGTTGCCCTATAAGGGTAACCTAGCTCGTTGGTTGGTATGGCCAACGATCGATAATATATTCCGTTATCGACTCATCCATGCTTCACAAGCTTGGTGAGAATGAAAAGGAAATCTTCATCGATACCTTCTTCCGGCAACAATGGTACACTTGTAAGCGGGCAGAGGATGTCAAACCTTTGTTCCAAGCTTAGACAGCATTTGTCCAGAATGTGCAACAACTGGATGTTTTTTGTGAACCGTTCGAAAAACGGACCGTAGTCGGTGCACGCTTTAAGTTGCACCGTTTGTCTAGAGATGCAGGGTAACCTTGCCTTTCGTGGGGTCTCATGCCCAGGTCCTACCCCTTAGAAAGCATTTTCCCTTAAAGATCCTCATTGGAGGATGCTCATCTCTTGAGAGATGCGCGAAGGATTGAGAATTTCCAATTTTTTTATGTGCACGAAAAGCGTTCGTCCTCCGATGGACCCTCCGTCGATGAGGATGGGTCTCGTCGTACTGTCGAACGAGACCCGGAATGTCCAGAATCAGTTAAAAACGGGGTTCCCAACTATCATGCGAGGGTGGATACTCTCGCCAAAGAACGAGATAACTCGTTCGAACCCCTTTGCTCGGTAGTTCAAGAGGCGTTTAACAGGAAAGCGCTTCTCACCACTCAATTCCGTCAATGAATGTGGAGGAGGAGGGAAAATCGAGTTCGCCTCGTTCGCCGAACCCAAGTCAACACCGTAACTTGGATCGAGGACGACATTAATCACGAGCATTTCCGTCGTCGTGACTTAGCGGTGACGGTCGACATGTTTCTCGTGATCAGTTGAAAGACTGTGCTCAAGTTGCGGCTGATGAACTGGTGAACGCACTGACACATCAGTCCCTTCAAAACGAGCTTGTGACAGCTCGTCACATAATTTGATCGTTGGAGGGTGTACTGGACTGTCGGGTTTGTAAGATCGAGTCTCTGTACCGAGACTATGACGCTTTATCTCAGGACCATCAGGGTTTGGCAGACGCCTTAGACCGTTCCGGGATCATTCGGAATCGGAAGAACCCTCGTACTGATGGTACGGGCGGAGACGCCCCATATAAAACGTAAGATGCGTACGCACCTTTCGAGGCAGCTCGATCGCGTATGCATTGTCTTGGCGGCGCAGTACACGGAACGGGTCGATAATCCTGGGCAGTAATTTATTACTGCTTACATTCGTCCCTACATGTTTTGGTAGGTTTATCGTCGACAGTAGGACGAGGTCGTTAACATTAAATGAAAATGGTTGCTCTGTCATTTTTGTCAGACTTCTGTATCTGTCGGCCCACCGCATCAGCGATGGGATCCTGTATGAAACGGACCACTGCTTCTCTATCCAGCAGGAAATCACCTGCTAATTCGGTTTTATTTTTGTTTTCATTGCGACCGTCTCACACTGTGGAGATACCACACTCCTCTTCGGTGAGAGTATTATTGCTCTCACTGATATCCTTGTTTTCGATGCTCAGTCTTCCATCGTTATCAAAGTCAGTTATAGCATTGTTGATTTTACTGAGTTTGTCCACTTCATCAATAGCATTGTTGATGTTACTGAGTTTGTCCACTTCATTCCTTCGCATTGACGTAGGAGCTATGGGTGATGAGCAAGAATTAGAAACTTCTTTGCCCGAGCGAGTCCCCCCCCTTAATAATAGTCACTCTCAAACAAGGTGGGTATCCGTGGATGGCGTAAGCCGGTCACGTAAAACGGTGTATGCTTTGTAGAAGCATGCACTGAATTATTAATGGCAAATTCTACCATCGGCAAGAATTCGCTCTAACTCGTAAAGAGTGGACGTATCGCAAAGTTCTCTTCAAGGATACAGTTTGCACGCTCCGTCTGACCATCTGTACAAGGATGATCAATAGTTGACATTTTCAGCTGTGTTCCAAGTGATTTGAACATAGTTTGTCAAAATTGCGCCGTGGATCTAGGGTCTCGAATTGAGACCAGTTCTTGGGGTAACCCATGGAGTCGAAATATCGTGTCAATAAAGACATGAGAACAGCCAAAGGCTTTGCTCGACTCCGGACTGCAGCAAGATGTACCATTTTGCTAAAACAATCAAGAATGTCAATATTCTTATGTTCGTCGTCGGGAATCCCGAAGACGAAGTCCATGGATACAGACTGCCACACTCTGCCGATACAGGCAGAGGTTGTAAAGGAGCTCGGGATGAAGCACTGGTCTTCACCCGTTGACAAACTTCGCAAGCACGCGTGTACTTGTGGACGAACTCATACTGGCGTGGCCAGTAGAAGTCGCGAATTATCATGAGATAAGTCTTCTAAGGTCCACGATGACCACTTATTGGTGTTTTGTGACACTCATACGTGATGCGCAAAAGCAAATCATTATAAGTGGGGATGATGACACAAGGTGTGTCGCCAGCATGGCTGTGTAATACAGTAACCTATTGCGTGTTGTGTATCGATCCGTTGAGGATCGTTACAATATCGACAATCCTTTTAAGGATTGTTAAGATGGATTTCTAAGGTAATCCATCAACCCTTTAAAAGCATTATCTTCTTGATAAGTTCTTCTAACGTCGTCAAGGAATGTTGATAACAGAACACTTATTGTTGCAACAGTGGGGTTATCCTCACTGTTGGTTTGCGCAGCCGGCTTCAAATCGACCCGGCGCGAAAGAGTATCATCAACGACGTAACTTCGGCCTCGTTTATACTCCACAGAGAGGTTATACTCCACGAAGTAAGACAACCATCTCGCCATTTCTTTGCGAGAGGTGTGGACTGTTTACGGCCGTGCCTAAAGACGCATGGTCCGTGTATACAATGAAACGTCTATCTCCCAACAGAAAGATCCTAAACTTAGACAGTGCATATTTCATGGCAAAGAGTTCCTTCTCATGCAATGGATAGTTGCGTTCAGCTGGTTGAAGCTGACGCTATTGATAACAGACACGCGCAGAGCGCCGTCTGTGTCATATTGCATCAACGCACAGCCGATTGCAAAATCGCTGGCGTCACAGACCACATGTCTTGGTCCGCAACCGCCAGGATTGGCGATTGCATCAAGCTTTGCTTCTTACCCTCAAAGGAACGCTGACAATCAGCGTTTCATGACCACTTTACATTTTTCCTCAACAAAGAAGAAAATTGTACTGTCATTTCGGCATAATTGCGTGATTACTTGTGCAGGTACGCCGCTAAACCGAGGAACTTTCGAAGTCCCTTCACATCGACTGGCACAGACCAATCGCTGATCACCTTGATCTTTTCCGGATCCGGGTGCACATCGTGTTTACCCACGATGCACCCAAGAAGTGGCATTTCGCTTGCAGCGAATATACACTTCATGAGATGTGCTTACGCATAAGTGTAAGAACCTTTCAGACGTGGGTACGATGTACTTCAACATCCGACTTTCCGTTCATGGCTCTGCTATGAATCAAGACGTCATCAAAATAGCTCGGTGTGAAATCCCGCACCGATCTCAACAGATTGATTACACATCTGTTAAATATCGCAGGGGCTTTACTAAGTCCCTGTACCATCACTAGCCACTCCCATAGCATTCCTTGGGGTACTTACTGCTGCGCGCGGAATATCCTCTTCACGCATAAGGATCTGATAGAATACATCCATCATATCCATAGAAGAAAAGATAATTCCCTTGAACATACCATCAGTGATTACGTCTTTTCGTGGTATTAGCGTTTGAGCCGGTACCGTTGCAGCGTTCAATTTATTGAATACATGCACAACCCACCATCCTACTGCTGCTTTACGCACTCAGAAGGTCGGAGAGCTATGTGAGGAGGTTGACTCCCTCACATGGCCCGCTGCCAAGCGATCGGCAAAGAATAAGTCGATCGCTAATACTTGTTCAAGAGGCAATGACCACTGCTTCATGACACAGTATTTTGAACCTGGTATCAGCGATTTCGTGTCAATTACCTTTTCCTCTAGGCAACTCGCACGGTACGGATTCAGGGAATTCATCCTTGAAATCGATCAAATTTTTATATAATGGATTTGTCGTCAAAGGCTCCCAAATTGGGACGTAAAACGTTCCATCCGAGTCTTCTCATCATGGACACTTTCGTCCATCGTGAGCTGCTGAGAACCCGTTCGTACTCAGGAAATCTATTGCCGACCGAATATCAGCCACGTAGTTGTCATCTGTGACAAGCACGCAGATCTGCTTGATTTTACCACTACGCAGATCACGCTAGAACCGTTTCAGTTCTAACGTTGGCAATTGAGTTATCTCCGAAGTTAATTTCGGAGGCGCTATAAGATCAAGTGTATAAGCGCCTACACTTGATCCATTGTTTACTAAGACATTATTGTCTCAGTTTTCTCTTTTGAACTTATTTCCAAAGGTACCTTGGAAACTCGACCACAGGTTTCCGGGGACTTCTTCCCGCAGAAATTATTTGGGCAGTATCCTCCCCAGCTGCCTCTAGCTGTGGCTACGCTACCACAGCGAGATCTTCTACGATCGACTTTCCAGTCGTATCTGGGACTTTTGCACTGTCTCTTATAGACGGGCGTTTTAAATTTTCTTGAATGTTGCTTTCCAAGTAAGCATCCTTGTTTCGCACCACTCAACCTATTCGAGTGATCGAACTTCGACGCTGCCTGTGCTTGTGCACAGCCGTCGTTAACTATGTCCACGTCACAATGGTGGACCTTTGACGCTGCCTGTAGTCGTCGGGATCTAACTCCACAATGTGTTGAATATTTAGACTGAGTTCTTGTGCAGTCATGCAAACGACCGACCCACAAGTGAGGCCATCGCACTCACTCGTAGGACATCCTCACGGTTGTGGCCGCTCCGAGACGTTCATCAGCTGGCCATCTGATGAACAAGAGACAAGCATAGTCACGGCTTGATGCTGTCAATTTATACATAGCTCGTACTTTCTGAGCAATGGTATTCCAAGGATGACATCTAATTGTCATCCAAATATAGTACGATGAAGTCATCATTGTATAATTTACCTTACAACGTGTATTGGATACCAATTATACGTTTCCTTACTGTTACAGATGCGCCTGTTGCTAGGCGCACTGTCGTCCTCGTTAGAGTGATATCGCGCTCAACGAACTTGAGCCTCCGATCTCCTAGCAATTGGCGAATAAAAGTGTTCGACGCCCCACAATCGACTAGGGACTTAAGTGACAATTTATTTGCCACTAAAATTTTCAAGGTGATGAGGTGAATCTCACCCCCTGTGTGTGAGGAGCAATTTTCGTCAAAGGTTTTCAAATTCTTTTGACGTTGCTGGATCAGTAGGCGCTCCGCACCTACTGACCCCGACCGTTTTTTGACAATGCGCCACGCCGTTGCGTTTTTATTTCGCAACAGCGTCGGGATTCGCGTCCTCGACTATTCCTAGCGAGAGGTAAATCTTTCATCAGTGTTTCTAGGGACTGGCTGTGGGTCACTACACTCATAGGCGTAGTGGCCCGTCTTTTGACAACGATTGCATTTTGTAATCGTTTGTAACTTGAAGAGCGAGGTTTCTCGCTCTCTACATACGATAGTTCCCTAGGTTCTGGACCTCCGTTTTCTTGTCGTCTCGGAGGACGATATGCTATAGAGTGGACAAAAGCTTGTTTCAGGCTGGAGTATTCTTGTACCGCTACAGAGATCGCTTGGTCAAGCGTCTCGAATTACATCTGGACACGCGAGTCTTGACAGGGCCGCCTTTGAGGCCGTTAATGAACACAGTAACCTGCGTGTGTTCATCAATCGGATGACTCACAATACAACTGACCAGATATCGTGTATGTTGGGCATAAGCGTGAAGGTCACGCTTGCCCTGCTTCAAACCCAGGAGCTCGGCTCGAGCCCTATATTCGACACGTGGCGGCTAAAATGTTTGCCTGATCTGGGCCTTAAATACCTCATACGATTCAAACACTAATGGGCCGTGAAGCTTCAGCCTCAAGGCACAAGATTTGGCACGTCCGGCTAAGTTGGACATGCCAAATTTCACTTTCGTCGCATCATCGCTGATACGGCGAGCTTTTATGGCATCGTCTAATTCGACGAGCCATTTTAAAAGGGAGTCGCCTTCGACTGCCTTGAACTTAAAGATTTCGATCTTTATGCTTTCGAGTCGACGCGGGAGCGTCGGCCCGCTAGCAGCATGTAAATGCTGCTGTTTCAACAGTTCCATATGCTGAGCAACCTGTTCTCCCAACACCTCCGAGTGTTGGGAGCCTTGCCGGTGAAGCAAGGCTACTTTCTCTAGAGCCCCGTGAGTTCGTGTTGTATGAACTCGGTTATGACCGCATGCTGTTCATCTCTGCCCATAGTGTACAGCATGACGCCAACGGCTGGCCCGCCTACGACCGAACTCATTCGTTCGATCGCTTTCCAACCAAGGTCACTTAAAAGAGTAAGCCCTTCACGCGTTGCGTGATAGCCCTTGAGAGGCTGGAAAGCTTCCTCCTTCTTCATCCAACATTTCCATGTTGGATGGAAGGTGCGTAGGTCGTTGAGCGGACTACGAAGTACTACCATATGTAACGGGGCACATTTTCACTAGTACTGATCAGTAGTTAACCTACACTGATTACAGTGTAGGGGAGGTGCCTCGAAACTTCACGTACACAAGAGTATAGAGGGAGGTTCCTATGAAGCAGCTTAGGGGACTTAGCTTTAAAAGTCTAGATTAAGGCTTTAGAATAGAGAAAAGTAAAATCTGTATTAGTATATTTAGCTTCCTACGTAACGATCTTCTATCTACTACTGAACTTATTATATTAATAACTCAAACTAAGTATGGCGCCTTCTTGCGCACCGCACAATCGTGTCTTATAACGATTTGACGGGGTTGATTTAAACTTGAATCAACCAATCAAATAGAGCTAATGTCTTATTGTATCAATATTAACAACTTTGGTAATAATTAGAACTATTTAAGTCGAAATTAACAAAGATAATAATTTTGTACTTCTGTATTAATTTCCTCTCATAGAAAATAATATTTATTATTACTCTTAATTAATCTTTGGAAACAATGGTCTTTTCAAAGTTTCAACGAGACAGCCAATCGATGGCGCTAGATGTCCATACCTAATGTTCTAAATAGTACCACTTTAAAATAATGCGTGACATCCGTCATCTTCCACTCTCTTGACGTCATGCTGTCACCGCTGCCGCGCACTCCGGGTATTCGCCGCCTCTCATTCTCTTACGAAAATGAGAATTCGCTTGAAGATTACTGCAAAGGAAGTGCGCAGGTATCTGTCAAGGACGCGCAGGAGGAAGCGCTCGCTTGCTGGTTATTTGCGCTTGTAGGCGTGGGCTACCTCTTCCCATTTTCGGCGCTCACGCAGCCCGTTGATTATTGGAACATGCTTTTTCCGGACTTTAACATTGAGTTTGCGCTGACCTCCATATTTATGTATACAAATCTAGCAGTTCTCAGCATCATTGTCATTGTGTTTGGCAAACCTTGGTACAAAGGCCGCATTGTCGGTGGCTTCGTCGGGCAGCTATTCGTGTTGGTTGTTGTGCCCACCTCCTACCTATTCCTCCAGTCTGAAAACGCAAACATAGTTGCAGTGCTGGGTAGCACCGTTTTGGTTGCAATCGCCACCGCATTTATCGACAGCTCCACTATTGCCCTCGTGTCACACTATCCCCAACGAGTACAGGAGAGCTTTCAGCTTGGAGTTGGGCTCAGTACGCTCATCAGCAGTCTTTATCGAGACATTACTAAGCTCGTCTTTCCAGTGAATAAAGTGTTGGTGTCATCGCTTATTTTCTTTTATACGGGAGCAATTACGATCGCGCTCTGCATAGGCGCGTTCTACAAAGTCATGTCACTTAAAATGACCACAAAGTTCCTATACCGCAAGGTTAGCAGCAGTGTCGAGCTTACAGAGCGTTTGCCACTGCTAAATGTCAAACGGCAGTCAACAAGTGATCCGTTAAGTGTCGCTGGCTCAGTGCGAACAAAGTGGACGGTACTGAAAAAGGTTTGGCACCTGCAGGCGCTGATTTTAATGGTTTATCTAGCTACTCTTTCCGTTTGGCCTCCGCTTGTCACGGAGATCAAGACATTCAACTTTCCGTCGCTTCAGAATACAGGATGGTGGTCGCTCATCCTGCTCACGCTTTTTTCGACCAGTGACTGCTTCGGACGATTTTTTGTGAATCGCCGCTTTAATCTTACGCCAAGCAATATTTGGATTCCGATAATGGCGCGCTCTATATTGGTCCCAATTATTATTGGTATTGTGAAAGAGTGGTGGCTCCAGTCTGACATTTGGTCTGTGATATGTGTGGTGCTACTTGGGATTGGAAATGGCTACTTCGGTACGTTGACCATTATTTTCGTCAGCGAAAGTGTCCACACAGACGAACAGCACCTTATCGGCCCATTTACAAGTCTATTTCTAAACTTTGGTCTTGTGCTGGGATCTACGGTGGGTCTTGTCATTAAAAAATCTCTGCTGGGATGAGGTACTAAATTTGAACGTAATCTTACTAAAACTTGGAATCTTTGGCATTATGTGAAAATGAGTCTTGAAAAATCTGGCTTTTGGCCTTCTTCCTTTTCTTGGCATGCTTTGATCCTTTTAGTAACACTGTTTGGTGTTGGAATGCGTAGGACTGCGCTCCATCAGCTTTTGACGCATCCCAGAAGCGAATAGCAATGGCTTCGATAGTGTACTCGTTGTCGAAGAAGTTGTAAACTCCGAATGTTAGGTCGGCGTCCGAGTTGGCCGTGCTCGTTTCTATGCAAGTGTTGATTGATTCAGTCACACTACACAGCAACACGGTCTTCTTCACATCCGCAGCTATCCTAGTGAGAGACTGAATAGTGTTCCACAATAAATCTTTGCTTTCGTCCTGCACGTAGACAATATACTCTGAATGAAATTGCGCGGCTGAGCCGCGATACAGCACGTAATTTGCACCGTAATTAAGCCCAGACTTTAGTATCCAGCCGAGGTTCCGAAAGTGCTGATACAGAACGAAGTCTCTCGCAAAAGTTGCACTGGAGCTATGCGAGACAGCAAAATAAGACCGCTCAATTATACAGAGCTAACATTATTCTTACTTTACCTTCCGAATCGATCCCACAATTCTCTCAGTGGCTTCGCATAAAGCAACAAGCCTTCACTTACTGCGTAGTATGTTTCTAGCAGTGACAAATGACGTCTCCTTTCGGCCGGCACCTCCTTCGCCTCGTTAGAATTATAAATCAATCCGCATGACATCGAAAGTTCCTGACGCACTGCAATGCCAAGACTTTTCATATGAAATTTTGTCCACGCGTCTGTGTCCTCCGCGTTAAATGCTACTTCCGTCGATAGTCCATCGCGCAACATCCGCCATGTCACCATTTTGCCTTTAGGTATCAAAAGAGTTTAAGTATCTTACAAAAATATTTCAACATGTAATATTCTAAGGCCAAATTTGCATCATTAATGGTTGCACGACCTGTGCCCGTGCACGTGGTGCTACCGACGTCGTCGCTGTCGCGGTCGCCCTCAAACGAAGATGGCGTGAATCCTGACATTGAGGTTTTGCACCGCTTTTTTGGTTGCGAACTTATTCAGGAAGCTGGCGTATTATTGCGCCTGCCACAGGTTGTAATGGCCACTGCCCAAACTCTTCTCCAGCGCTTTTACTACCGCAAATCGCTACGACAATTCGACGCCTTCCGCGTGGCTTTTAGCTGCTTATTTCTAGCTGCCAAGGTGGAGGAGAACCCTACGCGCATTAAGGACGTTATCGGTGTCTTCTACGCTATGTTTAGACGCCGCAAGTGGCAGCGCTCGACTGTTGCTCAGCAGCTGATAGACTTGGACGGTACTACCTTTAATCAGTGGCGAATGTGGCTTATCATGGTCGAGCGCCAAATCCTTATTGATTTGGGCTTCAGTATCTATAGTGTCACGGAGCACCCCCACAAGTACGTGCTCTACTATGCCAAGGTACTTGACGGTAGCTCTGCGCTAGCTCAACAAGCCTGGGGATACATCAATGACAGCTTACGCACGGATCTTTGTGTAAGATATAAGGCTGAGGTTATTGCCTGTGCTGCCATCTTTTTGGCCAGCAGATTTCAAGGGATAGCGCTTCCCTATAATCCGCCCTGGTATTCCCTATTTGATGTGGAGCAGGCGCAGCTCTATGCGGTTAGTCTAGTCATCGCGAAGCTGTACAAACAGGAAAAATTGCAATGGCTGGAGCCGCTGACAGAGGCTAATCCATTTGCAATAGACGATCACCCTTTAAAAGAGGAAGACGAGGCGCAGGAGCAAAATTCAGTGATTGAAAATAAATTGACGATTTCTCCTCAACAGCCTTTATTTGCTGAGGCATCGTCAACTGATCCAAGAATGATGTCACAGACAATAAAGTCTTTTCCGAACAATCCATCAAAGTCACGTAAACGTCGCAGCCGCTGGGGCAATAGGCTCGCTTCTTCTCGCGACGGGGATGATAGAAGTTCGTATTCTCAGTCGAGACGCTCCCTCACTGGATCGCATGACTCTCAAACCTACCAAAGACGCACTCGTAGTCGATCAGTTGACCGATATAAAAGAAGCCGAAGCCGAAATTATAGTCAAAGACTAAAACACAGTCTTAGCCGAAGTTACGAAGGCCATAAACGTAGATAGTATCTTAATTTAATCAATGCAGTATATAATTGTTAAGTTTCGCAGCTGGGTAAAATACTTTTTGATCTATTTAAAACAGTTAATCACTAAAATCCCATTTATTATGGGTTCATATGTGGCAGCTGTTGTAGGCGGGCACGTCGTAATGCGGCCACGCTCTACTTAGACACACACCCTAGCACAGCGAGTAAGCGGTTTAACCTGCTTCTCTTGCGTGCAGTGAGGTATTTGTGGTAACGGATGGCGCTAGCCGTCATCACGGATGACGCTGGGCGTCATCCCTCCTAATGTGGATGCACCCATGTGCATCACATACACAAGAGTTGGTCACAAATGTGCACCACACCCGAGTGTTGGGTCTAATTACTATTATTTAGTAATTGACCATTGCCTTAAGTACACCAAGTGTACTTAACGGGGACTGTGTAACATTAGGGCAACTTTAGCCCGTTACACCACAGCCCCCTTTAAGAACGAATTTACATTTTAAAATTCGTCAAA
>NC_090617.1:1878529-1887213 GCF_004359215.1 Bremia lactucae
GTACTCTTAGACATACCATCTATGATTACGTCTTTTCTAGGTATCGGCGTTTGAGCCGGTACCGTTGCAGCATTCAGTTTATTGAATGCGTGCACTATCCGCCACCCTCCTGTGGCCTTTCGCTCACAGAAGGTCGGAGAGCTATGTGGGGAGGTTGACTCCCTTACATGACCCGCTTTTAATCGGTCGATAAAGAATTTATCGATCGCAAGAACTTGTTCACGAGGCAGTGGCCACTGCTCCATGACACAGTACTTCGAGTCCGGTTTGAGCACGATCTCATGTCGAGTGCCTTTATCCTTAGGCAACTCACATGGAACTGTTTCAGGGAATACATCCCTGAATTCAATCAAATCCTTGTATAAAGGATTTGTCTTAAGTGACTCCCAGGATTGAGTAGTATATCTCTCAATCCAAGTCTTCACATCAAGGACACTTTCGTCCATCGATGATCTGATGAGAACCCGTTCGTTCTCTGCAAAAATTACCGCTGACCGAATATTGGTTACGTATTCGTCCTCTGTGACGAGTACGTAGATCTGCTTGATTCTACCACTATGCATATCTCTCAAGAACCGCTTGGGTTCTAGGGTTGTAATTGAGTTTTCTCTGAAGTTAACTTCGGAGGCGCATACGGATCAAGAGTATAAGCGTCTATTCTTGATCCGTCATTAACTAAGACATTCAATGTCTCGGTTTCTTCCTGGGATTTATCCACAGGTCGCCGAGAAGTCAATCCGTCGGGATGCTGAAGTCTAGTCACTTCAGCATCAGCTACTTAAGAAAATTTAACCTCAAGTACGTCACGACGCATTTCATCACGTTACCGATGCGACTGCGCTATCACAGTAATCCTCTACAGTCGCGCTCAACGATCTAGCATCACCCTCTAGCCACTGGGACAATAAGTTATTCCACGAACCACGCCCACTAGGGCTCCAAGTCACAAACCACTCGACTTATTCAAGTGGAGGGCCTTCACCGCTGCAAGCCCATAAGCACAGTGTGTCTGGAGCAACTTTAGTCAAGAGATTTGCAAATTCTCTTGAGGCTGCTGGATCAGTAGGGCGTTGCGCCCCCTACTGACCTCGACCGTTTTTTGGCGGTCCACCTCGCTGTTGCGATTTGGCAACAACGTCGGACCCGCGACCGTTGCCCTTTTTGGCAGTCGGTCCATAATTACGTGCAGTACCTCTCGGTACTGGGCGTGGAGCACTACACTCATGAGCGTAGTGTCCTAAATTTGACAGCGATTGCAGCAATGCAATCGCTTGTTGTTCAAAAAGCGAGGTTTCTCGCTTTCGACATAAGAGAGGGACATAGGTTCTGGACCTCCAAGCTCGTGTCGTCTTAAGGAACGATATAATGACGAACTAGCTTGAGCCTGTCTCAAGTAAAGTCCCCCTGTTCCGCAACGGATATTGCTTCTTCAAGCGTTACCAGTTCCAAGCGGAACAGATGGGTCTTTACGGGACCATCCGTAAGACCTTGCATGAACACCGTATTTCAACGTGTGTTCATAAATTGGGTTGTCTGTGATACAACTCGCTAAGAGCGTGCGTGGTGGGCATAAGCGTGAACATCACGCTTGTCTTGCTTGAGTTTCAGAACCTCTGATCGAGCTCTGAACTCAGCCCTAGGCGGTTCAAACGTCTGTTTGAGCCGGGCTTTAATAGCCTCTAGCGACCCAAAGACATATGGGTCGCGCAACTTAAAGTTTAATGCCCAAGTTTTGGCACGACCTGTGAAATTTGATTGAGAAAATGCGACTTGCATTTGCTCGTCGACGATGTGACGAGCCCTTACGGCATTGCCAGCTCGACAAACCATCTTAAGAGGGAGTCTTCTTCGACTCCCTATACTTAGAGATGTCAATCTTTAAGGTTCCCAGCCACTGCATGCGTAATGTGTTCTTGACCAAGTCAACGTGGCATGTGGTGAATCGCGAGACGACGCCAAGCTTCACGGATACGGGCCAGGGATGACTACACAAGGGCCAACAACATTGCCTTTGGACTTATGCTGCTCCACATGAATGCGGATTACCATCATGTGGTTGATGACTGCGAGGAAGGGTGGGCTGCGTGACGCGTCTAAAAACGACGTACGCCGGATCGCAGAAGGCTGACCGTGTAACGGGGTGTAACGTTACATGAAATTAACACTTAAAGGTTGTTTATCAATATATTATTTAAGAGGTAGCTAATATTTGGAGAATATTACTTTTCATGATAATATTCTAAAAGCTTATCTATTGGTAGATATAGACCATTATATCTACTTTCTCCGCGGTCCAGTCAGCGCTGGACGCGCGCAAAGAGAAAGACAGATAAGACTTTTAGTACATGTTTTGGATTAGTTTGTAATTGAGTTAGTATAAAATAGATAGAAGCAGAAGAACTTAATGATATTAAATACATTTATCTTTTAACCCTCTTTAAAGCAAGTGTTTTAAAGAGAGTCTTCCTCTGCACGTACTAGTGTACGTGAAGTGACGTGAGGCACCACTCGCACTGAGGCAGTGCGAAGTGGACTTGTACTGAAGCAGTACAAGTCGGCAGTGCCCCGTTACACCTGGTAGCACTTTGTATCCCGTCGAAGGACCACAGTTCATCATCTAACATGGACATGTTAGATGAAAAATGGAAACACGCATCACGTTTCGCGTCATAGCTACTCCTTTCTAAGTGACATAGAAAGGACAAGGATTTAGGTAACTCAAATTTCTTATCCAGCGAACGTTCACGTGTCGCTTCACGTGCATTAGAAGGGTTTGACCCAAAATACCCTAGCGAACCGCCAATAGTATCACTATTGACGCTCAGTATGGTGCCACCTCGGCCAACCACACTCGGTGGACTTAGACGTGCCACTCCACTTATCTCAGGGATATTGCACTCTTGAGATCCTGGCGAATCGCCAACAGTGTCGCTACTGACTCTCAGTATGATGCCACCTCGGCCGACCATACTCGGTGGACTTAGACGTGCCACTCCACGTATCTCAGGGATATTGCATGGCCAACGCTATCGAGCCTCATAGATCTTGACCGCATCGCTTCTCGACATCTCACCGAGCCGAGTCACACAGGAATGTCTTAAACCACACCGCTTCTTGTGCTGCTTCTGGCAACGCCATGTATTCGGCTTCCGCAGACGAAAGTGCCACCGTGCGCTGCTTCTTGCTTTTCCAGCTGATACATCCGCCGCTCATAAAAATGCATAGCCACTGGTGCTTCTTCTTGACTCTGTGTCTCCAGCCCAGTCTGCATCCGAGTAGCCTTAAAGTCCCTTGTCACTTGATGCTTGAAACTTGATACCATGCAATTTTGTGCCTTGTATATACCTGAATACTCTCTTGAGCGCTTGCCAGTGTGTTGGACATGGATCTGAAGCAAATTGGCTGAGCACTCCTACTACCGCAGCGAGATCGGGGCGTGTACCTACCATAGGTACATCAGGCAGCCGACAGCATTTCTATATGGCACCCCAGCCATGGTCTCGTTGTTATTGCAACCTCCTTCGCACATTAGCTTTCTCAGCTTGAGTCCGGATCCTGAGGCGTCCTGACGGGCTTACTGTTCTCCATCTTGAACTTGCTTAGAATATCGCAGGCGAACTTGGTCTGCCGCAGTGTCAAAGTCCCACTTCCAATGTCTCGCCCAATTTCGATTCTGAGAAAGTACTTGAGTTGACCCATGTCGGTCATCTCAAATCGGCGGCTGAGTGCGCTCTTTGTTTCTTGAAGCATCTTGTCGGCACTGCTAGCCAAACTTAGGTCGTCGAAATATAGTGCAACAAAAATTAGGTCTTAATTGTTCCGCTTCATGTAGATGCAGTGATCGTATTCACATGTCTTGAACTCCAGTCCCAGCATGAAGTCATCAGTTGTCTTGTTCCACATGCGAGGCAATTGCTTCAGACCGTACAGCGACCGCTGTAATTTGCACACGTAATCTGGATTGGCTGTATCACCGAAGCCATCAGGCTGCGTTATGTAAATATCTTTGTCAAGCTGACCATTAAGAAACGCTGTTTTCAGATCCATGTGATGGACCGTAAATCCGTACTTGGCTGCCAAACTTAGCAAAATCCGGATCGAGGTAAACTTCGCCACCGCCGCAAACGTTTCTTTAGTCGACGCGAATTTTTTGTGCGAAACCTTCCGCCACTAGACGCGCCTTGTACCGCTCGACTTCACCATCTTGGTTTTCTTTGACGCGAAATACCCATCGATTGCCGATTGCCTTACGTCTTTTCGGCAGGGGGGCAAGTGCCCAAGTCTTGTTCTTATGAAGCGATTCCATCTCCAAGCTGCACGCTTCCTTCCATTTAGCTGCATCGTTGGATTCCATTGCCGACTTGAACGTGGTTAGCATTTCTTTCACTGAATGCACAACGTACGCAGCCTTGAAGTCTTGAGCTATAGCTGGCATTTCTTCGAGCGATTGATACTGACTGTGTCGTTTGGGCCTTGGTAGTTCAGTCACTTTTTTGAGCGATTGGGTCCTTTGGTGTCGCTTATTGCCAGGCTCAAATTCTTCGTTCTGCGCAGATTCTTCATTTTCGTGATCACTTTGGTCGTGTTGTGGGAAGTCCTGTTCAGTCGCTTCATCATCATCTTGAACAACGATCTCATTATAGCGACTGTCGCGCCTCCCACCATCGAACGTATTTTCCATAAACTTTGCGTCGTGATTGACAAGCACACGACCACTCGTAACTTCTTATAAATCGGTACGCTCACTCATGCTCTGAGTAGTCAAAAAACCGACAGCGTACCGAACGAGCGTCAAATTTGCTTCGCTTTTCCTTAGGCACAGTAACATATGCATGGCATCCAAACACCTTCAGATTCGCCAGCACAGGTTTCCTTCCAGTCAAAACATGGCACGGTGACTTATCCATAGCAATACTTCGCGTTGAGCAACGATTGCGAAGAAAAGCAGCGGTCATGACAGCTTCGCCCAATACGTCCTTGGCTGTCCAGCGGGCTCAATCACACATCTTGCACATTCCATCAGTATCTGATTCATGCGTTCAGCCACTCCGTTGGCTGCGTAGTATAAGGCGGCGTAAACTTTTGCTCGATACCACGCCGTTTACAAAACTTGGCCATTTCACCCGACGTGTATTCACCACCATTATCGCAGCGAAGAGTTTTGACAACATTGCCAGTCTGAGTTTCAGCAGACGCAACAAACAGGGCAAATTTGTCGGCGACTTCTGACTTGTTTCGCAGCAGAAATATTGTGGTAAAGTGCGACTACTCATCCGTGAAAGTGACAAAGTACCGCTTGCCGCTAAAAGTTGTTGACTGCATAGGTCCACACACATTACTGTGAATAACTTCCAACAATTTCTTTGCATGATGTGGTGATTTTTGCATAAAACTCACTCGCGTTTGTTTGTTAAGCGCACAGCCATCACACAGCTCCCACTGCTTGACCGGCGCAAGATCAATGCCAACACCACAGTTCCTTTTGACGATAGTGTCTAGACTAATGAAAAGGCCAAGTGAGCACTAGTTGGCAAAAAAAAGCAAAGTAAATATATTCTAGGTCCTTAGATCGCAAACCGTTTGCTTCCTCTAAGCCTACTGGATACTCTACTGGATTTACTTACCGGCTACATCCCTTCTAGCCAATCGGTTTTTACCACGTAGAGGTCCCATTTTGAACATGATCATTTGCCCATCTCAAAGTAGATCATCGAACGTTCGCGGAACCATCTGTTATGCTGTCGCATGTGGATGATCGCTGTCGCGCGATGTCGATGATCAACCGGTACATACCGGTTAGTCTTGCGCCTTTCGAGGCGCATCCTTGTCAGCAGCAACTTCTGCACAACTTAGCCGCTCAAGGTGTTTATCTGCAACACAATCTTGATCTAGCCGAGCCGCTTCCTCGCCAACAATACCAAGCATGAGATCCTATCTCGAATCCAAATCAAGGACGAGACAGCGTTCCATACTATCCAAGTCCAGAAACTTTATACCTAAGTTCAATGGAACTTTGGGAACAGTGACACGAGTCCCAGTCGCTAAGCGAACAGCGATCGTATCACCTTCATGCGCTTAAAGCGCCTCAACATATTGTTGACTTCCTTCAAGGGAAAGGCGTCGAGCATAATTGCAAGACGCTACTGAGTCAATTAAAATTGTCCACGGCTTATCAAATCCCTTTACAGTCGTTTAAGCGACTAGCGAAGCCAGGCTTGTACTCTCGCCCCGTGCCATTAAACATCGAGCTAATTGGGGCTAGGTTCTGTCTCCTAGAAGTTCAACAAAGCCTAGGTCTTCCTCAGTAGAACGCTCCGCTCCTCCTGGGTATTGACATTATCCCGCACCGTGCCAGATCTCTGGTATAGGTCGGAGTTGGAGCTCTTTCGAGCTTTACGCGAATTTCGTAAGGGGCAGGCCGGACATAAATGTTTCGTGCTTCTGCACATATAACATCTACGGATGGTCTTATGCTGCTCCACAGCTTGAAGAGCCTCTTCTTCTTCCTCACGAGGCTTAGATCCATGGGTTCCGCTGCATTAGACGAAACTTATGTGCTTGAAGAGCTTGTTCGTTAAACAGGCGTGCTAACGCAAGCAGACTTAAAGTCGAACTCGGCGCGTAGCGCTATGGCAACTGCCTCTTCGAAAGTAGCAGGATGAGATCGGAATAATTTCGTCCGGGCATCGCCCTCATTGAAACTTTCCATAAAGATTGTTACGACAATTGCTTTTTAAGCCGGGTCTTGATGCATAGATGCAATGAGAGTTCTCAACTCCAAGGTCGCCTAGGAATCGTTTACCCTGTCGAGTCGCTAGGAGCCGTGCTCATGCGAAAAGCCCGATCAGGCGGTGCAAATTTGCTGGTCATTTGCTGTTTCAGCGAATCCCATGAGGGAACGCGTCGTTAATGGACGTGCTGCACGATAGTGCCCACTCCATGGCTGTACCTCCAAGTTTGGAATTGGCCCTAGCCACCTTTTGCCATTCTGTTAAGAACAAGGCGTAATCAATGGACATTTCCATCTGCTTAATATAAAAAAGGGAGATTTTTTCCTCTTTTCCCACAAATGTCTTCGCATTTACAGCTAGAGGGCGAGCCCTCGGCTCTGAGTCAGGTACAGAGATGTACCGGGTTAGCATAGATGCCGCTAAGTGGTCCTGTACCTGACCGATCAGGGAGGCTTCGTATCGCATGAAGGCTTCAAGCCTTGCATGCAGGACCTCTGGTCCCTGAAAGATAGTAAATTCCACGTGTCAAGCCCAAATAAAGTTTTGAGCTTGTCATAAGCGGCGCGTTGCGCTTCTAACAGTTCTGGAACCTCTTCCATTTTCGTGAGGGTTTAGTCTTGTAAAGACTCAGGCGTAAATTGACTACTAGTGCTATCAGGTGTAGCGGAGCTACCTCGCTCCTAAGTCAGAAGAAGACTGCCAGACTCACAGAGTCACTTAGTAATGGGTTTAACAACTCAGGGAGTCGTCAAAGCTATTAAAGCTTAAGGGATCCTAGTTCAAGGGATTCAGGGGTTCGGAGAACCAAGTAGCAACTAGTGCCCAAGAGGTATACCTTAGAAAGGCTTCTATCTCTTACAGATCAATGCGCAAGCCTTAGGTAGGCACTTAACGCTTTAAGATCAAAAAGGGTACTGCACTGTATTTAATTATACAAATCTAAAAACCTTACCCTAGCTAATTTAAAATAGATTTCGGCCGCCAGATTTATATCTGGCGGCGACCACAGATGTTATACATAATAAATGGGATTTATGTAACTAACTACTTAAAAATTATATAAAAGGGTCTTTTGCCCATAAAGTAAATGTACCACAACAACGGTTCTCCAACCGATGTGTGCCCCATTACATTTCAGGTAATGTACGCAACCCAAACCCGTCCAATCCGAACCACGATTAAACATAGCATTCAGTTATATTATAGTATAGTTAAACGCACTACGCAGAAATGAGTGGTTTCGAGAAGTAGAAGTGTAAGCCTTAATAAATCAATCACTTTCAAATATTCCTTCTCCTGCTCAAGTATCTTTACTCCGGTTTACCCTTCGTGCAGCCCTTTCACCCTCGCTACTCTTTCATCCTTCTCGCTTCGCTTCGCCTCGCGTATTACGAGACCATCACCATGCACAGCGTCACCAAAACGTTGACATCTTCGTCCAAGCTTATCGGTAGAAACCCGAAAACAGACTCAATAAACTTAAAATCGCGACTAATAATAACTTGCCCTGCATCGACGTCAAAGACTCGATAAGCTTTGAATGTTTCTTCGTAATCGAGAAAATTCCGACGCGAGCCTTAGGGTCCCATTTGAGTCGTTTTTCCTTTGGAGTCAGAATGTACGTCCGGCAGCCAAATATACGCATGTGTTTTCCACTTGGTTTCGACTCTTGGATAATTTCGTAGGGAGTCTTGTGCTTAAACTAAAGTGACGGCAGTCAATTCATGACGTATATGGCTGTCATTGCTGCCTCAGCCCAGAAGCACATGTCAAGCTTGGCGTGATGCAGCATACTGCGCCCAATTGTAACAATCGTCCGAATAGCACGCTCTGCCGTCCCATTAGTCTAGTGGGCGTACGGACCGCAGTTTGCTGCTCACTTCTTCATCTTCGTAGGAAGTCTTGATCGAGCTTGTCGCGAACTCACGATCTCCATCGTGCCATACTAACTTA
>NC_090617.1:1919515-1931659 GCF_004359215.1 Bremia lactucae
TTGCATCGACTCGAGTTCTGCTTGAAAGGCCTTATGCCAATGCACTTGTTCTGGTCCACTGATAGCATCTTGAAAAGTTGCAGGCTCATCTAGATCGCTTGCTTCCACTGCATTTGCACTCGCACGCCAAAATGGAGGGGTTGAGAATCTTCGTCGTGATCACTGGTGCCTTCTTTTCCTCTCCATCAATAAATCTTGGTGCGTTTCGGGCGCTTGATCTGCTCTTCGATGACGATAATACATGTTGTCCGGCGCACTTGCTTCTTCCAACCCAGCTTGGCGATGAGCAGTACGAGCAACATTGTTGTTCGGACGAATTTTGCGCTTGCCTGCTTGCTTGTAGTTGACATGGCCGGGCGCGTATTAAAAAACTATACGGCGGGTCGCAGAAGGCGGGACGTATCTTCTTGAAGCGTCAGCTCTTCAGTATGGTAATGTCGGAAGGCGGCAACGTTTTACATCATTGCAACGAGGTCCTCAACATCAGCACAAAGCTCTCAAGCATCGGCGCCAAGATGGAGGACGAAGACGTCGCGATTTGCTTACTGCGCAGTCTGCCCAAGAGCTACGAGAATGACGTGCTCAACTTGGAGATGAACAGCGCGGAGCTTCGATCACGAGGCGTCGTGAAGTTGCTTACTAACGAGCATATGAAGCGGCAAGGTGCAATCTCTCATGGCTCACAACATGGAGACAGCATCATTTACGAATGCTGTCCCGTCGTCTGCGCTGGAAAGCGCAGCGACAGGTAATGAGAGCGCTGCCCATAAAGGCCAATAATCTACTGTGAGATGGGCAAATGATTATATTTAAGATGGGACATCCAGGTGGCAGGAGTCGATTGGCTAGAAGGGATGTGCCATCTAGTGCTCAATTCACCTTAAACAACGTTATCGAGTGTTTGACGTCGATGCAGAGAAAGTTATGTTAACTTCGATGTTTTCGGGTTTCTTTCGATTAGATTGGATGAAGATGTCGATGATTTGGAATGTGAAGTTCTTGAAATTGATGACTGTGCTGCCCAGCAATAGAGTACAAGCAGACAGGAAAGCGAAAAGGTCGCTCAAGTGAAAAGACAAACCTACCCAGGAAAACACCTGCTGTCCGACACAAAAATGGTCTTGAAGAAGCAAGCGCGCCCATTGGCGCGCGTATGGAAGACGATGAAGAAAAGAATGATGGCCAAGATGACGAAGCTGCTTCTCCTCTTTTTTAGCGTGCAAATGCTAACGCCGTTACCAGCTAGATGTGGTAACTGCATTCCTGTATGGAATCATGAAAGAACAAGTTTATTGCGAAATCCCCGAAGGAGTTCAGCTTGATGACAATTTTAATTGTTTGGAACTGGTCAAGGCTATATACGGACTCAAACAAGCGTCGCGCGTATGGAATGAAACGTTTGACGAGAACATGTGCTCTTTTGACTTTCAAGTATCAGCATTCGACCCGTCTATATCGAAAGATTTTGGAAGGACATTGTGTGTTTGTGCTGATCTACGTAGACAATGTGCTAATGTGCTGGTAACTGACAGCTTGCCTAAATTGGTCACACGTACCAAGAACGACCTCAAGACACGCTTTGAGATGACGGACAGTGGCAAGTGTGCCTTTGTTCTCGGCATCGAGCTGATAGAAAACAGACGGTAGCTTGACTATGTGTCAGCGTCGCTATGTGGACGATATTTTCAAACGTTTCGGTATGGACGAATGCAAAGCTGTAGTGAGTCCGGTTGATATAAGCTCTCGGCTGCTCCCGAGTAACGCAGCTACCAAACTGGACGCTCCATCTCGCGAAGCTGTTGGTGCACTGATGCACCTTACGACTGCAACGCGCCCAGATATTGCGTACGCCGTTGGATATGTATCACGCTTTATGGAGACCCCCAAGAAGAACACTGGGTTGCAGTAAAGCGTATCTTTCGCTATTTGCATGGCACCAAGACGCATGAAATCTGTTACAAGCCAAGCGATAAGATTAGTTTTTGTGGATACTTTGATGCAGACTGGGCTGGAGATCTTGCTGATCGAAATCGACTTCGGGCTACACGTTCATGTTACTTAGTGCGCTAATTAGTTGGGGCAGCAAGAAACAATCAAGCTTCTCACTTTCCACTAGCGAGGCGGAATACATTGCGCTTAGTATGGCAATCAAAGAAGGCCAATGGATTCATCGCTTGCTTTGTGAGATTTCAATTGCTATCGGTTATTCTTCACATGAGCTTGTGATTCAAGAAGACAATCAGTCATGCATCAAGATGACAAAGAATCCTTTAAATCATGGCCGCGCTAAACATATCGACATCAAGTATTACCACACTTGTGACGAGATAAAGCGGGGTGAAGTCAAGGTCGACTACTGCGAGACTTCGGTTATGCTCGCGGACATTTTGACTAAGGCACTACACGGTCCGTGCCTCAAGGACATGGCAGCGGCTCTTGGCATTCAAGCAAGTTCGCTTTGTCTCGTTTATTCTATCAGGTAATGAGCCCAAGTACCATGTCTTCTGCCAATGAGATGTCAACCAAGATCTCCATTGACAAGTTCAACGGTGACAACTATGCAACATGGAGCCGCTGCATGCGTAATGTGTTCTTGACCAAGTCAACGTGGCATGTGGAAAATCGCGAGACGACGCCAAGCTTTATGGATACACGGGCCAGGGATGACTACATAAGGGCCAGCAACATTGCCTTTGGACTTATGCTGCTCCACATGAATGCGGATTACCATCATGTGATTGATGACTGCGAGGAAGCATGGGCTGCGTGGACGCGTCTAGAAACGACGTACTCCGGATCGCAGAAGGCTGGCCGGATCTACCTCAAAAGGCAACTCTTCAGTATAGAGATGGCGGAAGGCGACAACGTATTACACCGTTGCAAGGAAGTTCTTAACATCAGCGCCAAGCAGCATCGGCGCCAAGATTGAGGACGAAGACGTAGCTATTTGCTTGCTTCGCAGTCTACCCAAGAGCTATGAGAACGTCGTACTCAATCTGGAGATGAACAATATTGAGCTGCGTTCGCAAGGTGGTAAAGGTGCTTACAAATGAGCATATCAAGCGACAGGCCGAGAAAGTGGTGGCGGTGAAGTCTGCGAGTTCAGCAAAAGCCTTCAACACCGACCTTGAATCTCGTCAGTGCACATACCGCGGAAAATTGGGCACGCTATTGACAAGTGCTGGACCAGCAAAATATGAGAATCGAGGTCCAAGACGCGGCGGTAACGGTCGAGGGCGCGGGGCCAACAATATTCAGTGGAGTTACAACGATGATGCCAACGACAACGATCGGGTGGCATTTGCTGTTTCGCTGGAATGTGGAATGACGACGGGCAAGAACATGTCCGGGATGTGGGCGGTCGAAAGCGGCGCAGCGCACCACATATGCAACGACAAGGCAAAATGCGCCAATCTAATTGAGCGTGATGAAGGTGGCGCGTCAGTAGCCGGCGGTAACATGGCGGCTATCAAGAGTGTTGGTACTATCGTGGAAGAAATCATACTTCCTGATGGAATTACGAGCCATATTGAAATCAAGAACGCTTTTTACGTCCAAGACATGAGCAAGAACTTACTTTCGGTGCCCCAAATCAGTATGCATGGCAAGTTTCAAGTGGTGTTTGATGGTGCCGAAATGCGTGTTTCGCGTAAGGACTCGCATCAAGTATTGGCAACGGCGGATCTTGTTGATGGCCTCTACTGGCTGCATACGGCTCAATATCTGCTAATGCGGCAACAAATTCAAAGGCGATGGACCTTGCACGCGCGTATGGGTCATGCTCCAGTTTAGGTGATACGCAAAATGGTCAACATGTACATGATAAAGGATGCAAGTACGTCGATGACACCAAATTTGTCAAGCACTTGCCGTGGCTGTCAGCAAGAAAAAATGGTACAGAAACTGTTCCCGAGCAACCGCGACAAGCTTCATTATGATATATTCGAATTGCTTTATCTCGACATTTGCAGTCCCATGAAACAACAATCGCTTGGAGGGAAAAGGTATCTGCTACTCATTGTTAATGAAGCTAGCGGATGTATAAAGGGTTTTGCATGCGAGCCAAATCGGACAGCGAGGGCCACATCAGGAGCTACATCATGAAGATCTAGACACAGTTTTCCAAGAAGTTAAGTTTGTACGGCACGATGGACCATAATTCCTTAGTGTCTCGACCACGTATCCAATGTGCCCAAGTCGAAGGTGCCAGAGGTACAAAGTGGTGTCCCATGGCATCTCGACGAGCTTGTAACATTGGCTTTGGCAGTGCTTCCAGGCATAATGCATAACTTGACCAACCCTTTGCCCTCGCGGGCGCCAAGCTTCCACTACATTCCTTTTGCCTTGACAAAGCAGCCATCGCTTTCGAACGTGACCGGATCAGCACCCTTTGTAAAGCGTCCAACGGAGAAAAGGTTGCGCGATAACTTTGGAATGTGCCATTCTCCGCGAAGCATACCTTTCTTCATTCCATGGGGCGTCTTCATAGACATTACAATGTCACCAGTCCGCTTGCCTGAACGACACCGTCGTCGGCCGGATGAACCCTTACCGGAAAAATATCCTTGTAATTCTTCATAAACTCTTTTGAAAAAGTCATGTGCTGCGTCGCACCCGAGTCAACCAGCCATACGCAACTCGACTTGGTGGCTCTTGAGCTTTCTCCAACCGAGAAGAGAAAATCGCCAGAGTCGTCTTCACTCTGCGCGACGTTTGCACGCTGTGCTGGCCGTTGCCTATCTGCGTTTTCACGAGTTCGCACCGGGCACTTGGCGATCTAATGCCCGTGCTCTCGACAATAATGGCACGCAAGGCTGGCCTTAGCGGGCGCTTGACGTCCCTTACGCCGTCCGTTGTCATAAACGCTTGTCCTTGCCCGTACGCGGCTCCATCGACGCCGCCACCTTGTTCCTTGCGTTAAATATCTTCATGCATAAGCCGAGACGTCACGAGCTCCCACGACAACGAGTCGAATCTTGATTCCAACGCCGCAATCAGAAACGCGTACGTTCGCTCAAACTTGCGAGAAGCGTGATGACCAGATCATCCTCTTTGACCGGACCGACCACCGCATCGAGTTGCCCCGCCAATGTCTTGATCTTGTTGATGAAAACGTTTCATCACGTAGAGCACGTCATCACCCTCGTCGTGAAGAAGCGTCGACGTAAGAAAAGCTTGTTCGCCAAACTCTTCTTTTCGAAATGCCATCTGCATCTTGAATTTCCTCAGATAAAAGTTCACCCCGTCAAACTTGTTGATACGGGCGGTAAAAGCCATAGAGGTGTCCATGGCAAGAGCGAAGGAAGGAACGGGGGCAGCGGAGTCAGTTGGTCTTGGGCTCATAACCCTGATGAAAAGGTCAAGTGAGCACCAATGGCAGAATGCAAAGTAAATATATTATAGTTACTTAGTTCGCAAATCTTTTTGCTACCTCCAAGCCTACCATTACTTCTAGCCAATCAGCGCTTCTAGAATTTTCTAGAAGCTTCTGACGTCATCAACTGGCGTCATTACCGGTACCCGCCTTTGGCCTGCTTGCTGCTCGAGACGTCTTCTTCACAGCGTCATTACCGCTACCTGCCTTTGGCCTGCTTGCTGCTCGAGACGTCTTCTTCACAGCGTCCTTTACAACACCTCTGCCTAAGGAACGGAACGCAATTGGATGCAGATGGGTGTTTCTATGGAAAGAAAATCAAGATGGAATTATTGAGCGTTACAAGGCGCGGCTCGTGGCCAAAGAATTCTCGCAAAAGTATGGAGTCGACTACGAGGAGACATTTGCGCCAGTGGCGAAGTTTACTTCGACTCGTTTTGTGCTGGGTATGGCTGCCAAGTACGGTTTGATGCTGCACCAAATGGACGTGAAGACTGCATTTCTGAATGGGAGTTCTGGATGAAGAAATATACATGCAGCAGCCCGAAGGATTTGTCAGCGTGGACAACCCGGACCATGTGCGCATATGGAACCACACTATTGACAAATTCGTGATCAAGATGAATTTCCACAAGTGCGAGTCCGATCACTGCGTCTTCATCAAGCACACAAACGGTGACATGATTATTGTCGTGCTTTACGTGGACGATCTCTTCATCGCAAGTAGTGAAGACTCGTTGTTAGTATCGACCAAGCGTGCACCGATCAATTTGAATGAGTGTTTTTGATGAACTTAAGTATTTTTTCGGCATGAAAATTGGACAAGATCAAGTATCCGGTCAAGTCACTATTCGACAGACCAAGATTCTTAAGTCAGTGTTGAACAAGTTCGGCATGCAAGATAGCAAGCCTGTGAAGACGCCTCAAGATTCAGGGGGACTTAAGTTGACGAAGAACATGTATGAGGGTGGTTGCAAGCATGAAGATACGATGACAAATGTGCCGTACCGAAGCTGTGTTGGTGGCATTATGTACTAGATGGTTGCAACTCGTCCGGACCTTGGTGCTGCTGTAGGATTTTTAAGCCAGTTTGCCCCTGACCCATGTCCAATACATTTGCAAGCCCTCAAGCGTGTACTGCGTTCCCTCGATGCGACGCCAACTCACGGACTTCAGGTTTTGCAAAGCGGATCAAACAAGTTTACTTGGTCATTCCGACGCAGACTGGGCTGGAGACATTGAGTCTCGCAGAAGTATAAGTGGCTATGTCTTTACGATAGATAATGGATTCATCAGTTGGCGAAGCAAGAAGCAAAGAACCGTAGCGATCTCTTCAACGGAAGCTGAATGCATGGCACTATCAGATGCCGCGCAAGAAGCAGTTTGGCTTAAAGTATTTTGCGGGAACTTGGTGAGATGACAATGGATGAATCAGTCAAGATATTCGAGGACAATCAAGGCTCGATCGCATTGGACAAGAATCCGGAGTTTCACAAGCGCACAAAACATATCGACATTCGTTACCACTGTGTGAGAAAAGGTTGAAGACGTTCAAGTAAATCTCGAGTATTGCCTGACGCAAGATATGCTGGTCGGCATGATGACGAAGCCAATTGTCGCCGCACCGTTCAAGTATCTGCGCACCAAGCTTGGAATAGAGGGTGTCACCGCTATAGAGTCGAGTGCAAGTGTTGCAGATAGACACCTCGAGCGGCTAAGTTGCGCACAAGATGCTGTAGACAAGGATGCGCCTAGAAGTGCGCAAGACTAACCGGTATGTTCCGGTTGATCATCGACATCGCGCAACAGCGATCATCTACATGCGACAGCACAACAGATGGTTCTGCGAACGTTCAATGATCTACTGTGAGATGGGCAAATGATTATATACAAGATGGGACCTCCAGGTGGCAGAAGTTGATTGGCTAGAAGGAATGTGCCATCTAGTGCTCAATTCACCTTAAACAACGTTATCGTGTGTTTGACGTCGATGCAGAGAAAGTCATATTAACTTCGATGAGTCCGTTTTCGGGTTTCTTTCGATTAGATTGGATGAAGATGTCGATGATTTGGAATGTGAAGTTCTCGAAATTGATGACTGTGCTGCCCAGCAATGGAGTACAAGCAGACAGGAAACGCACAAGTGAAAAGAGATTTTATCCAGAAAATCACGTGCTGTTCGACACAAAAATGGTCTTGAAAAAGCAAATGGAAGACGTTAATGAAAGTACTGATCGCCAAGATGACGAAGCTGCTTCTCCTCATTTTTGGCGTGCAAGTGCTAATCCCCGATCGACTTTATTAAGGGTTATGGGCTTCAGATAAGGTACACAACACAAACCGGTCCAATCCAAACCGCGGTTAAACATAGCATTTAGTTATTATATAGCATAGTTAGTTGAATTATGTAGAAATGAGTGATTTTAAGAAGTAGAAGTGTAAGCCCCATTAGATCAATCACTTCCAAATATTCCTTCTCCTTCGCAAGTTATAATCATTTCGCAGTGTAGACTTCTTTCGTTTTCTTCAAGCTTTCACCTCGAACTTCTAGTGCTTGGTACATGTGAACAGGTTATGAGCCCAAGCACGATGTCCTCTGCTCAAGATTCCGCCACCAAGATCTCCATCGACAAATTGGATGGCGACAACTACGCGACATGGAACTGCTACATGCGTGACGTGTTCCTGACTAAGTCGACGTGGCACGTGGTCAACCGGAAGAGATCACCCCCACCTTCGCTGATCCTCGCGCCATGGACGAATATGTCAAGGCGAGCTATATCGCCTTCGTGATGTTGCTGCACATGAGCACGGATTACTATCACGTGGTTGATGACTGCGAAGAAGCATGGGTTGCGTGGGCAAAGTTGAAGACCCTATACGGCGGATCGCAGAAGGCGGGAAGGATCTCCTTGAAGCGACAGCTCTTCAGCATGGAGATGGCGGAAGGCGGCAATATACTTCATCATTGCAATGAAGTCCTCAACATCAGCGCAAAGCTTAAGAGTATCGGCGCCAAGATGGAGAACGAGGACGTGGCGATCTGCTTGTTGCGCAGCCTCTCCAAGAGTTACGAGAGTGTCGTTCTCAACTAGAGATGAGCAGCGCGGAATTACGATCACAAGACGTGGTGAAAGTGCTGACAAATGAGCACATCAAGAGACAAGGAAACAAGACGACATCGATGAAGACTGAAGAAGCAATCAAGGCCTTTAGTACCGAGCGCGATTTTCGTCAGTGTACGTTCTGCGGAAAATTGGGGCACACAGTGGAGAAGTGCTGGACCAAGCAGAAGGAAGACAATCGGGAGCTCGACGCGGCAGCAATGCTCGTGGACGCGGAGCGAATCAAGTTCAGAGGCAATGCTAAAGTGGCAACAGCAACGGCAACTACGATCGTGTGGCGTCTGCTGTGTCGGTGAAATGCGGACTTTCAACGACCAAGAACATGTCCGGGATGTGGAATGAAGGTGAAGTGCTGGTCGCAGATGGGAACAAAGCTGCTATCAAAGGCGTCGGGATAATCATCGAAAAGGTGGTACTGCCTAACGGTGAAGAACGTGAAGTTGAGATCAGGAACGCGCTTTTCGTCCCAGACATGAACAAGAACCTACTGTCAATACCGCAAATTAACAAAAGCGGCAAGTTTGAAGTGGTGTTTGGTGGTGCCAAAATGGAGATCTCGCGCAAAGACCCAGAGCAAGCGGTGCCGATGGCAGATCTTGCGGATGGACTTCTGGCTTCACACATCTCACCGATGATTCGTACACTTATGCGAAAGCATAAGTTGCACGCAAATCTCAAGAAGTGTATATTCGCTGCAAGCGAAATACCACTTCTTGGGTGCATCGTCGGTAAACGCGGCGTGCGCCCTGATCCCGAAAAGATCAAGGCAATTACCGACTGGCCAGTTCCAGTCGATACCAAGGGACTTAGAAGTTCCTTGGATTAGCGGCGTACTTGCAAAGTACTCCCGCAATTATGCCGAGATGACAGTTCATCTCTCTCGACTCTTGAAAAAAGACGAGAAATGGCTATGGAACGCTGATTGTCAGAGCTCCTTTGAAGGTATCAAGCAAAGCTTGATGCAATCGCCCATCTTGGCGATTGCAGATCAAGACAGACAATTTCATGTGGTCTGTGACGCCAGCGATTTCGCAATCGGCTGTGCGTTAATGCAATACGATACAGACAGCGCGAAGCGCGTCGTCTGTTACCAATCGCGTCAGCTGCAACCAGCTGAACGCAATTACCC
Organism: Bremia lactucae; assembly: GCF_004359215.1. NCBI lineage: Eukaryota > Oomycota > Peronosporomycetes > Peronosporales > Peronosporaceae > Bremia > Bremia lactucae. Next base: position 1,929,144 of record NC_090617.1, read on the forward strand.
AGTGCATGACAAGGATCATTCCTTGCAATGAAATATGCACTGGCTAAGTTTAGGGTCTATCTCCGAGGAGATAGACCGTTCATTGTATATACGGACCATGCGTCATTACGCACGGCCGTAAATAGCCCACACCTCTCGCAAAGAATGGCGAGGTGGCTATCCTTTATCGCGGAGTATAATTTCTCCCTAGAATATAAACCAGGACGACTTTATGTCGTCGCTGATGCGTTATCACGCCGACTCGATTTCGAGCCGGCTGCGCATTCCAACAGTGAAAATAATCCAACTGTTGCAACACTCAATACGAGTGTTCCGTCATCAACCTTGTTTGATGACATAAAGAAAGCCTTCGCAGAAGATAAGGACCTTTTTTGAGTTTAATGGATCATCTGATGAATATATCCGATAAATATTTAAAGATTTACCGGCTTTATATCGATCGTCATCCGATCGATACACAACACGCAACGGCTTACTGTACTACACAGCCGTTGCCGGCGACACTCCTCGTGCCGTCGTCCCAACTCACAATGATCTGCGCTTGCGCATCATGTATGAGTGTCACGATGCACCAACAAGTGGGCATCGTGGACGTGAGAAAACTTATCTCACAGTAAGCCGCGACTTTTACTGGCCCCGCCATTTGTAGACGGCCAAGTGGTGCTGCAATACTGCTCAATAAAGGAGATGAAAGCAGACATGATGACCAAGCCAATTCCTGCTGCACAGTTTGAACACCTTCGACGCATGCTAGGAGTGTTAGCACCTAGTGTCGAGTCGAGTGGGCGTGTTGGCGAGGAAGCGGCTTGACCTGACCAATAGACTACCAGTATGTACCAGTATATACCGGTAATGACGTCAGCTGATGACATCATCAGCTTCTAGTAGGTTCTATGAACTATGATTGGCTAGAAGTAATGATGGGCTTAGAGGTAGCAATAGGTTTGCGAACTAAGGACCTTAATATATTCACTCTGCATTTTGCAAAACTTCGCTCACTTGACCATTTCATTAGTAACGAATGTCGATAGTGTGCGCTTGTAAAACCGGATTCTTGGCCAATGCGATCGAGCCTTTATTGTCCTCGAATATCTTGACTGACTCATCCATAGTCATCTCACCAAGTTCACGCAGAGAAACTTTAAGCCAAACTGCTTCTTGCGTGGCCTCTGATATCGCCATGTATTCAGCTTCCGTTGAAGAGATCGCTACGGTTCTTTGCTTCTTGCTTCTGTTGAATACTGAAGCCCAAGAGAGCGTAGAAGAAAGAGAGCGAAGCAAAGAGTCTGCTGTTGAGATGAAGACACTTGAGCCGAGGAAGGAATATTTGGAAGTGATTGATTTATTGAGGCTTGAACTTCTTAGTTCTTATAAGCACTCAATTCTACATACTAGGATTAACTATACTATAGCATAAGTAGCCACTATGTTTGACGGCGGTTTGAATTGAACTGGTTTGGGTTATGTACATTACCTGAAACCCACAAATCTCAATACGCCTCCTCAAATTGAACTTGCTTGAATGCCGAGAGCTGCCGTTAGGTCCTTGTGGTGTGGTCCCGATAGTCCCTTGGTCATAATATCTGCCAGCATGATCGTCGTTTCGCAGTACTTGAGCTTGACTTCACCGCGCTTTACCTCATCACGGATGTGATGGTACTTTGATGTCGATGTGCTTGGCTCGACCATGATTCACCGGATTCTTTGTCATATTTATTCACGATTGGTTATCCTCGAAGATAACAAGCTCTGGTCCTAAAACATTAGCTGCCTTCAGTATCTCGAACAGAAGACGGTGAATCCACTTGCCTTCCTGGATGGCCAGACTGCGGGCGATGTATTCTGCCTCACTCGTCAACACAGCAATACGCTTGATTGCTTCTTGCTTCCCCAACTTATGGAAGCACCGAGAAGCATAAACGTGAATCCCGAAGTCGACTTGCGATCAGCATGGTCGACGGCCCAGTCCGCATCAGAATACTTACAAAAGTCAACTTTGTCGCTTAGTTGATAGCGGATTCCATGTGACTTTGTCCCTTGTAAGTAGCGAAAAATACGCGTCACTGCGATCTAATGTTCCTGCGGTGGGTTTTCCATAAAGCGCAACACATAGCCTACAGCATATGCAATGTCTGGACGCGTTGCAGTCATCAGGTGCATTAAAGCATCTACTGCTTCTCGAAACGAAGCATCCACCTTGGTTGCATCCTTGCTTGGGAGAATTCGGAGCTCAAATCAACCGGGCTGACGGTGGCCTTGCACTTTCACATACCGAAACGCTTGAGAATATCATTGACATGGCGTTGCTGACACAAAATGATACCACCATCAGGTCCGTCCAGCCCAACACGAATGTACTCTTGCCGCTGTCAGTCATCTCGAAACGCATCTTAGGGTCGATCTTCGTTCGCGCAATGAGTTTCGCTGAGCTTCCTGTCACCGGGACGTCATCCACGTAAACCAAAAGAAGTACACAAGACCATCCACAACTTTGACGTATAGACTGTTGGCGAGGA
>NC_090617.1:1932964-1935352 GCF_004359215.1 Bremia lactucae
AAAAATGTATGCTTACTGGCGCATGGCATATTCCCAAGCTTTCGCGAAATTTGTTTTCGGTTGGCTGCTTCACAAAGGATGTTGGCCAGTTACGTTTGAGCGCGATGGTTGTTTTACGGAAACAAAAGATCTTCGCTGGAAGCTTGGAGCGCGTGAAGGCAAAGGATTGTTTAAGCTTTGCATGACACCTATTCTGATGGATGAGGCCAATATAACAAGATCGATAGGATGCCATGGGGACATTACGTCGTACCTCTGGCCTTCGACTTGGTCACATTGGTCATGGCGGTCTTGATGCTATTGTGAGAAAAATTATGGTGTTAGCATTAACATTGCATCAGTGAAGCAGTGGAGGTGGGTGTGTGACGGATGCTCACTCGGTAAGCAAACGCGAGCGAGCTATGCAAAATCATCACCCAATCGTGCAATGCAAGTTCTAGGAGTCATTCACAGTGATGTATGTGGTCCCATGCAGACGCCGATGGGTTCAGCGGGAAGCGCTATTTTGTCACTATTATCGACGACAAATCACATTTTTCCAAGGTGTACTTGTTGAGTAACAAGTCGGAAGTACCTGCCAAATTTGCTGGCTTTGTTGCGTTTGCTGTAATGCAAACGGGCAAGCGGGTAAAGACAATTCGCAGTAAAAATGGCGGCGAGTATACTTCGCGTGATATGGCCAAGTTTTGCCGTGATCGAGGAATTGTGCAAAAATTCACGCCGCCTTACACTCCTCAGTTGTACGGGGTCGCCGAGCGGATGAATCGAACGTTGGTAGAGTGTGCGCGCTGCATGATAAAACATGCTGGACTGTCCAAAGGGTACTGGGGCCAAGCTGTCATGACAGCTACGTTTCTCCGCAATAGATGTCCAACACGTGCTGTCAGCCATGACAAATCGCCACATCAAGTTTGGACACGCAAGAAACCATTGCTGGCTAACCTGAAGATGTTTGGTTGTCACGCGTATGTGATGGCGCCAAAAAAAAGCGTGCCAAATTTGATTCTCGGTCAGTACGCTGCCGGTTTCTTGGATATTCAGATCATGAGAAAGCGTATCAGTTCGAGGAACTGGACAGTTGTCGCATACTGGTAAGTCTCGACGCTCAGTTCATGGAAGACGTTTTCGACACTGGAAGACGCAACTACTTTCAGCAGGACGTAGTCATTGAAGATGAAGAGGCGACGGATGATGAATCGCCGCAGGAACAAGAAGAAGACACTGCGCAAGATGCGGACATGGAGTTCACCAGTAAGACACAGTCGTTGGAGAAAGCAATAGACACTCCAAGCGCCAAACGGTCTACGACGACGTTATTCAGGTTTGTGGGTTCCAGGTAATGTACATAACCCAAACCGGTTCAATTCAAACCGCGGTTAAACATAGTTGTTACTTATGCTATAGTATAGTTATTCCAAGTATGTAGAATTGAGTAGCTATGAGAACTAGAAGTGTAAGCCTCAATAAATTAATCACTTCCAAATGTTCCTTTTTCGGCTCAAGTGTCTTCATTTCAACAGCAGACTCTTTGCTTTGCTCTCTTTCCTCTTCGCTCTTTCCGACTTCAGCATTTGACAGGTTATGAGCCCAAACGCCATGTCCTCTTCACATTACCCCTCGGCCAAGGTCTCTATTGATCGATTTGATGGAGCAACTACGTGACTTGAAGCCGCTACATGCGTGGCGTGTTACTTACCAAGTCGACGTGGCACGTCGTGAATCGAGAGATGTCGCCGACGTTTGCGGACCCGCACGCTATGGAGGACTACGTCAAGACAAGCAACTTCGCGTTCGGTCTTACGCTTTTACATATAGACGCACACTATCATCACGTAGTTGACGACTGCGAGGAAGCTTGGGTTGCGTACTTCACCTTGGTTGATCTCGAAAAGATCCAAGTCCATTATCGCATCTTCGATTGTTTTGCCTGATTTTTCCATCGAAAATCCAAACGTTGCTTCATCAAAGTTGACGTCACGCCTAATTACTATTTGTCCGGCCTCGATATCGAACACTCGATATGCCTGGAAGACTTCTTCATACCCCGTGAATATGCCGATTCGAGCTTTCGGATCCCACTCGAGACATTTCTCCCTTGGGGTCAGAATGTATGCCTGACATCCAAAACACTAAATCGCGAGTCCTTTCGGATTTATTGCGTTTAGACCATCTGCGAGCAGTGCTCGAGTGTATGCGCACAAATACAGGAAGGTGTGTTTAGTGCTAAATCAAAATTCTATACGTCAACGCTGGCAGCCGTGAAAGCATATCAATTCTCCCCGAGTCGACCATTTCGTCCGACTCGCATTCGTAGTCGACCTCCAAAGAGGGGTCGTATTCACGTGGTGAATCACCACGTGCACCCGCAACGGCGCGTCGGCAGTGAAC
>NC_090617.1:1935452-1942205 GCF_004359215.1 Bremia lactucae
CGATGAAGCTCTTTCTCTCAATCACAACCGTGGCAATTGCACATGGCCACGCCCGTGGAGATGACTCGCTTCACTACGACAAGATCGATAATCAAACATTGGGGGCACCGGACCCCGTAAAGGTTCTGGACTTTAACTGGGACGCTCCCTGCACTGCCGAGGCTTCTGGCAGCGGCGACAGCGACGTCTGTGACAAAATCTGCTCGAGGGACTACAACCCCGTGTGTGGATCGGACGGTGTGACGTACTCCAACGAATGCGCGTTTAGCATTGCGCAGTGCAAAATTGTCTCGCTTCGATTAGTAGAAGCAGGCGAATGCGCGGGAGCGTCGTCCTCGAAATCCTTGGAGTCGGACAACACCGACGCAAGCTGCCCCGACGCGTGCCTCGACGTATACGACCCCGTGAGCGACGAGACGGGAGCAATATTTCCGAACGAGTGCTACATGCGAATGGCCAAGTGTACGGCCTCTACGAAGAAATTGCCCATCGTAGAGAAGTCTACGGCGGCACAAGACCAGTCGTCCTATGCACGTAATAAGGTGGAGGATAGTGCAGTGGACTCTGCCCGCAAGGAGGATGCGGTAAAGCGTAGCAATGGTATCTTAAAGGCTGCCAACACCACAAAGGTATCGAATGGGACGGAAAAAGAGCTCCTAGCCACGGATAGCACTTGGAGTGGTGTCGAGGACGACTGCATGGACAATGTTGCAAGCAAAAATACTTCTTTGAAAGCCTGCAACGATAGTTGCTTGGACCTCTACTCGCCCGTGTGCGGCTCGAACGGGGTCATGTATTCAAATGTTTGCCAACTCGAACTTGCTGCTTGCAAGGAACCAGATACGGGGCTGATTCAGGTCAGCGAGGACGTTTGCACTGGCCTATCGACAACTGCAGTGCAGGAGCAAATTGGCGATCCATCCGAGGTGACTTCTGAATAAGTGTCACGTTGAGGCTTGGAGAGACGATTTATAAGAATTTTATTTGCCGCTTTTTTTTTTCGAGTTGTCGAGATAAATTTGTAGCTATGGTAGTACTTAATTAGGAAAACTTCACCGGCAATATGTAGCTCGTCCACGACAAAAAACAATTGTCGCGCTAATTATGAGAAGCCGTATGGCACTTTTTTTCGGCCCAAGCGTGGAAGCAAAGGTGGGCTAATAAAAGCAAGGATGCAAGTCCTGCTGTACTTCATTTTAGTCTCATTCCAAAAAAAATATAAGCAGATAAAGCACTTGATAAATGTAAATAAGGTCTTTTTGTGAGATTAAGGGTCGACACACAGACAAACAAATTTTAATATTTTGCTTTAATCTTCATTTTGCTATGCCGTAAATTGCAAGGAAAGCAAAGAAAGCCAGATTGACTTGATATTTGTAATTGCTCGCTTTCCCCTAATTTTAACATATTCCCGCTTTATCTTATGTATAAAACTATAACCGGAGGAATCACGCTGGCAGCGACAAGAAATTTCAACGCTCTCTCGTGGCGAGATACAGAATTTGTTCGTAGCAGTGACCATTGCGAGCTCTTCATGTATTGGTAGCAAGAAAATCATGAAACCCGGTATAGACCATTTTATACACTGAGTATTAAAAAAATTGCGGAAAGAGGTGGCAGCATCAAATAACATTATGCGAATCACCGTTATTCTGCACTATCATCTTATTTCGTTGCGAGGCAGCATTAAATTGTCAAAGTTACTGAAGCTATCTTTTCGGAGTAATAATTCTTTGTTACACAATAGTGCATTTACATAAGGAATTTATAGCTCACCGAAATGCTATGCCTACATTTAACAACGCAGCAACAAGCATACGACGAAGATCCTTTGGTGCGTTCAATTTTACATGAAGCGTATGCAGATCGATCAGAGAATTGTAGTCTATTGTAACGTCATTGAAGGTCTCCACACTAATATGAGTAGCATCATCTCGATCAATAAAAATTTTAAACATGAAGATTTTAGTTGTACCCACTCTAAAGACCATCGCATCTACAGACTCTTTGGAAGAGATAAACGCAGCGGTGAGTTGAGATTGGATTTTACTCTAGCAAGTGAAAAAAATTGGACTTTTCTACAAACGAAGAAAAGAACAGAGTGTATCTTGCGAAAAAAACAGATAGTTGTGAATGACCACCGTGCAACATGAAGTGAACAAGGACGAGCAAGCGGCAAAGCTGTGCCTGCGGCATCCAAGCAGGAAAAAAATACATTCCGCCATCTCCACATTAAAAAGGTTGATTTTCTGCTTCATACAACCCCTTCGAATACGTAATGGGAGCTAGAGAGTTGTTGTACGGGCAGGTTTCTTCACCAATAAGTTAACAGCAGTCGTATTGTGAAATGCTCTGAGATATAAGAAAAAAAAAGAAGAAGAATCGGTGGAGCACAACGTTCATGTGACCCACCTACTTTAATGTATTCAACACTACAGCTTGCGTGGTATACGTAAATTACGGTTTTAAGATACGCACTGTTTGGTATCCGTTTTACGATGGCAAAGCTCGATAAGCGGGCGTGAATAAGCACTGTGGGCATCACGAACAGTATGTCTAATAGCTCCGACTGTCGTGTGATCCGCACACGCTTTGACTCGTGTGAGGAGAGCCACAGAGTGCATTTGGTGCCTCCTTCGTCCGCAGATCGCTCGCCGCTCAAGTCATGGCGCAACTTACCGAGTCCAATCGATCACCACACACCGCGTAGCCTTCAATACGAGGCCGGAGCAACTGAAACACAGGCGTGGAAACTGAAAAGGACCAAGAAACGCACCATCAATCACGTGACACTCGGTTTCATTGCGTACTTTGCCGTGGCCGCCGGACCATTTGGTATCGAGGATGCCGTGCGTGCCGCTGGCGCGTACCCAGTCTTATTGGCGGTAGTCATACTACCTTTTACATGGGGATTGCCTCAAGCTCTTATGACAGCTGAACTAAGTTCTATGATTGATGAAAATGGCGGCTACATTTTGTGGGTGCGTCGCGGATTGGGCCAGTACGCCGGTTGGGTCAATGCCTTTAATAGTATCGCTAGTAATGTATGCGACTTGCCGACGTACCCCGTGCTATTCTGCAGCTATGTTGAAGCGTTTTTGGCTTCGGGCTATGGCTACACGCTCTCCAGCATCGAGCAGTGGTTGGTCAAATGCGTGGCGCTGCTTCTTGTTTTCACGTCAAATGTCGTTGGCATGCGCGTAGTGGCACTCGCCTCTGTGCTCATGTCCCTCTTCGTACTAGCACCATTTCTACTCGAGCCGTTGTCTATCAAAACATTTAATTTCGCGACGTGGGGCAGCGTTTCTCCTCACCTTGACTGGTCCTTGTTTCTCTCGACAATCTTGTGGAATTACCAAGGTACGTCATATGCCGCAGGATGGGGTCATGTGGTACACATGATTTACCACAAGTTTTGATTTTTTAGGATGGGACTCCCTCGGGTGCGTCGCCGGCGAAGTTAAGGATGGCGGCAGAACGTACCCTATTGCCATTGTCATCGCCATGGGGTTGATTACAATTAATTATGCGTTTCCAGGTTTGTGTAATTACTTACTAGCTTGACTAATGGCCATATAATAGCATTTAAATTCAATCTCGTGTGCAGTTGGGGCTGGGATCATGGTGCAGTCAGATTACTCGCAATGGCATGAAGGCTCGCTTGAAACCATAGCAATGACCGTTGCTCCATATTTGGGTGTCTGGGTGGGAATGGCGGCCGTCGTTGCGACGTTGGGCGAATTTAATGTCGTGATGGCGTGTAGCTCACGTGCATTGTGGGCGACGGCAGACTACAAGATGCTGCCTGCTTTCCTCACATATGAGTGGAGACGCTTTGGAACGCCAGTTGCCGCCGTTGCCATTCAAACTCTAACGACAGGTGTATTGATGAACTTTTCGTTCGAATTTCTTGTCGTACTGGACACTTTTTTTAACAAGTACGTAAAACTTTGCGATTATACCTTGTAAGGGATGCAGTTGAGATGTTCTGATCAATTATATTGCACCCATAGCCTCACGTTGTTACTCGAGTTTTCTGCCTTCTTACGTCTCAAGTACGTTGAGAAAAACACACTTCGTCCATTTGAGGTACCGTTCGGTAACACAGGCGCTTGGGGGATCACGGTACCAAAGATTTTGGTTCTTGTGGGCGTCCTTGTTGCCCAGAAGCGTCACGTATGGTTGGCTTGCGGTCTATTTAACGTAGCTGTGTCCGGCGCTTACTTGGTCTGGCGCCATTTCCAGCCAAGCCCTTTGGCCACGTGCGAGTCTTCGTCTACTGCTTATGGCACGGGCCAACTGTCTTAGCATTAATAAACTCATTCTATTAAATTAGATTGTAATTGAAAATTTTAAAGCAGCTGCTATATGAAGAAACGAATCTCGTAAATCATTTGATTTGTTCTGCTAAAAAATTTAAACTTAAAGGGGCTCATTATACTCAGCTTTCGAAATTTTTATTCTCGACAAGGAGTTATTGATTTGGAGATTGATCATTTTTAATTTTTTTGTAATTAGTCAAACACACAAGGGATAAAATCCCTCACAAAGGGATAATAACCCTTACTGATGATACAGGCATAACCTTTTTGGCAAAATATGATAGACGTACTCAAGAGAAGGCATTCAACATGTAATAAATAGTCTATTACGATTGATCAATAGTGAGTGATAAGAGTCTTTTTCAAGGGCTGTGCAGTGATCGATAAGAGTTAGAAGCATTTGGAGGCACATACGCTTAGGCACTAGCTGCCGTGTGATTCGAATCGTCAATCCCTTGAGCCAGAACTAGATATACCATTTGATTTTACTTCTTCAGTACAAGCTGACCTATACTAATAAAAGTGAAAGAAGTAACTTCGGATACTTCAGGTGAGTGCAGAGAAGGTTTATAAGATGCTAAGCGTGGCTTGTTAGGTATCAGCAACGGGCTTAAAATCGACACAACTTACGAAGTATCATGTATATTGGGCGAAAGAGTGAATCTCACGCTTTTTCTGATCAAAAATCGGGAGCTGTGCCCGAACACTGTAATCGGCAAGTGGCGGCTTAACCTTTTGTCTGATTGGGTCTGAAAGGCGTCATACGACCCAAATGCGAATGAGACGTGAAGCTGGAGTCCAGAATTGGCATGTCCGTCCTAGTTGGACATGCCAAACTCTACTTTCATCGCATACTTATCCACGCGACGTGCTTCGATAGCATCGTCAAGTTCGACGAACCATCGCAATAAGGGTCACCTTTAAGTGCCTTGTGCTTGAAGATGTCTAACTTCAAGCCTTCGGGTCGTCGCACGTGCTATAGCCCGGCAGCAGCATGTGATGCTGCTGTTCCAACAGTTTAACTGTTGAGGACATTTTTCTCTCAGCAAGTCTGCCTGTTGAGAGCCTTGCTGATGAAGCAAGATTACTTTTTTCAAGCCGCGTCGAGTCCATGTTGGGTGAATTCGGCGATATCAGCATGACGATTGGTTTTGGGCGAATAACATTGCGCTGACAGCTGGCCCGTCTACGGTCAAACTTACCCGCGAAACCGGTTCCTATTCGATGTCACTCAAATGAGTGAGCCTCTCCCACGTATCGTATATACTTTTGGCGTGGTGCAAAAGCTCTCTTGTTGTTATTCACATGTTCGGGTTGGATGGGACGAATATGGTCTTTAGACGGATCACGAAGTATTTCTATGCAACGGGGCACCGCTCGAAGGAATAGTATCAGTACTAGCCCACCTGCACTGATGACAGTGAAGGTGAAGTGCCTTGATATTCTAAGTACGACGTGCAGAGGAATATTCTAAGTAGCCAATCTGTCTTAGCTACTAAAATCAATACGAAAGACTTAAGTATAGGGAATAATTAAAACTTTTTCAATGTGTTGAGTCCTACGGAACCATCTTCAATCTACTGACTTTGATAAGTTATTATCAAACTATGTTTATCGCCTCCTTGAGCACCGCCCAATCGTGTCTAGTAACGATTGGCGGGGTTGATTTACACTAATATCAACCAATCAACAGAACTATTGTCTTATTGCGTCAGCATTGCCAAATTTAGCAATATTTTTGAAACTATTAAGTCAAATTAATAAAAGATAATAACTATTTTCTTCTTTCATTAATCTCCTCGTGAAGCACATAATATTCATCATTGATATATAAAAACAAATTATTTATATGACAAGACACCCCGATACACCAATTTCCCTAAACTAATAGTCCCTGTAGTGAATAATGTAGAGTGACAGAAAATACTCTCTGTAAATTAGCAATTATTCGTTTTATTTTCATTCCAACATTTAATTGCGCAAGGTATCGAAACCCGTGCAAGAAGCCGGAGAAGCCGCAAAGCGGACAGCTACACGGATCAGTGTAGCTGCTAGTGATGCAAATGGGTCAGGATACCCTACTGCATTTATAGTCGGGGTGGCTATTCTGCTACTCCAATTTTAGGCGACTAGTGCGAGTCGACGTCACCGTCCGACTCGGTCCCCACTGTGAAGGCCTCCAGTTTTGCCCGGAGTCGCGTCCGTAAAACTTACAAGTTCTGACATGACCATCAAAGAGGTCATATCCAAAAAAAATAACTCGTTATATTTTTTGGTGTGGAGTCATATTGTGATAGCTCCACAGATGCTGGACGTTCCGGGTCTTATTCGACAGGACGACGAGACCCATCCCCTTCATATTAGCGTCCATCCGGCGCTCGTAGAAGGTTTGCAGGCTCTCAAATTCTCGCGCATCTCGGAAGATATGCGC
>NC_090617.1:1942346-1954008 GCF_004359215.1 Bremia lactucae
AGCCCTGCCACCTCCCGATGATGTTCGGAGAGGTGGGGAAAATGAGCCCAATCAATATTGAGGCTCATCCTCACGTACACACGCAGAGATGCGGGTCGTGGGAAGGATTTCAAGTGCTACCAAGTGTAGGCGGGCACGTCGTAATGCGGCCACGCTCTACTTAGACACACACCCTAGCACAGCGAGTAAGCGGTTTAACCTGCTTCTCTTGCGTGCAGTGAGGTAGTTGTGGTGGGCGCGTAAGCGTCCTCACCCAACACACTAAGTACTCTGGTTAAGTGTAGTCACGGGAGCGGTAATCCGTTTCCTCGTGCGCACTTACCAAGTAGGAAGTAGTTTTTAGACTGATTTATATTTAATAGAATTAAATATAGATACCTATTTTTACCAATTAAAATGTCATCTCTATAAATAACACTTAATATGTATTGCGAGCGTATCTTTCTAGATTTCTCGCGTAACGGATGACGCTAGCCGTCATCAGGATGACGCTGGGCGTCATCCCTCCTAATGTGAATGCACCCATGTGCATTACATCCACAAGGGTTGGTCACATATGTGCACCACACCCGAGTGCTGGGTCTAATTACTATTATTTAGTAATTGACCATCCCCTTAAATACACCAAGTGTACTTAACGGGGACTGTGTAACATTAGGGCAACTTTAGCCCGTTACATGTGAATTATCATTTCTGACTTTCCGAAAACTGACTTCAGCAATTTCATATTGTATTTTGATCCAGCTCGCAAGTGCACATACATTTTTTTTTTGCTGTTTTTGGTCCTCACGGGTGATTGAGTTCGTACGCCAGCGATGAGACCGTAACAAAAGCCACAAATATACACAGACTAGACAAGTAAGCAAGCCTCTTTCTCAACATTTATTGTCCTCTAAAAGCCAACCCACGTCGTGTAAATTCCCGCTCATATAAAAATACTCGGCGGCTATTCTATCTGACTTTATTAAAGATGTTACGTTTTAACAACTGTCAAGTAAAATTGGCCTTCCTAGGATAATTTTTTGCGGTGAGGCTCATCTTTGGACAGGTTGCTGCAAAAAAACATGCCTGCCCACATGGCAATATAACATAGTTCTAATTCCTCCAGTCGATTTGTACTGAAAACTGACGGACCCTGTCCTTTCTCACCCAGAGGCGTACTAGTCGCATATAACACACAAATGTTGTTCCTGACTCTGTTGCACTTAACGGCGTACAACAACATTATGCTTGCAACTTCTTCTGCATCTGCATTCTTTACTATAACGTTGTACACTGGCCTTAAATAAGTCGTATCGAGACATTGAAGCGGAAAACCATGGAATTAAAATAACAGGTGTACGGGAAGAATTTCACATCTGTGCGATTCCAGGCTATGATCAGAAAATGCACGCATGTGTAGATTTGCTATCAAATATTGGAGGCACCGATTCATCATTTCGCGACAAAAGCAAAGTGGAAGGACGATGGGCCAACTCAGGGACTAGGGCTTGTGCTAAAAGCCGCGCAAAAGCTTATACTTACCAGATTGCAACTTGCAGTTTGCTCCTGAGCTTGTCAAGTAGCACATACTCACATTTTTAGATGAGTTGGGTGGCTGTAAACTCGTAGCTCTCTATATAAGTCAAGAGCCTATTCAAAAAAATACAGGCCCGAGGAAGTGTGAGCGCTTCATGCGTAAAAGTGACGATTTCATGCTGGAAGTGTTTATGTGTCGAGCTTTTCTGAATTTACCTTTACAGAAAGACGGAGACTCAATATCACCATTGTCAATGCTCAGAATCTATATGCTCATTCGTGGACAGAACTTTATTATTATTATCTGGTAGCTTGCACCAAGCCATCTTAGTGAGCATTGCACAGTACACAAAAACACTGAAATGTGGCAAAAGCTAGATATCTTCTTAATAAATTATTGTCCAGCAGAGATATTGCGGATAATTTTACGGTCCGCTTGGTGAAAGCTAATTACACTCCATACATAGTGCTCATATGAAAGGTATATCACAAGAAACTTGGCTGTTTACCAAATTACACATAAAATTGAACACGGGTATGCTTTAAGGATCCCCCTTTAGCTAGTCCTACCCCTACCGTTGCTTATGAGGCAGGGGTCCTTTACACCCACCTCGTCACTCTTCATTTCGCCGGTTCCGACCCGATTACGTCTTTGTCAATTTCTACCCGATTGAATGACAGGCATGGAGTGGATGAACCCTCTTGACCAGCTCTCGATGCCCGACAGCGCACCCTCCTTTAAGCTAGTGGACTCCAACAACCGTGTGCGAGAGCTGACGGACCCCCTTAAGCGTCAATTGGGCACGTCCTCCATTTTCTACCTGCCGCAAGAAAGCGATGACGGGCTCTCTGCTGCTGAGTTAGAGGAGCAACGCCAGCTTGAGCAGCAGTTGCAGATGCAAAAAGATGAAATGTGTTTTGTCTCACCTCTCCCACGGCATGATGCCAGCCGCATGCGCGTACCGACCACGACACACGCATTTACATATGGAAGCTCGTGTTCGTCCAACTTGCACGTGACGCCTCCGCTGGCGCCACCTGTCTCACCATTCGCTAGCATGGCACTTTCGGCGCCAGCTGCGCCAGCACGGAAAACTCATAACCCATTTATGACGGGCAAGTTGGATACTAGCTCGCGGCTGCCGTCACTGAATATGATGCGCAGCTCACCGGGCCCGCATCTAAAGTCTCTGGGGATTGCCTCGCGTCCTACTCCGCCGTCTTTGCGCTCATTCTCGGACGTATCTACACTATCGTCAGCGTCGCCATCGCCGTCTCCATCGCCCTCCCCGCTTCAGCACTCCCAACTTCACCAGTACCATCCTGACGCTCGGCTGCGTTCACCGTCTCACTCGACGCATACTTCAGTAGTGCCTACATCGCCGATGCCATATTCGCAGTCGCTTCCGGGCTTATCTTTTCTGCAGGACCGGAGACGGTCGCGTGTATCGTTTGACAGTGCCGATCGCATGTCTATTTCTTCGGATGAAGATAGCGGCATGCGCCTCCTCAGCTCGAGTGTAGGTCGCACTGAAAGCACAAGCGACGCCATGACTGCTGCAACAGTTGCTGCGGCTCAGGCAGCACAGGACATTATCGCCCGCAGCGGCCGTGTCTGCAGGTACGCTAACTGCAGCAATATTGCTCGATCGCGTGGATTATGCCGCACTCACGGTGGTGGAAAGCGGTGTTCACATCCCAATTGCAACAAGAGCGCCCAGGCGAACCGCAAGTGTATTGCGCACGGTGGCGGTACTCCCTGTGCGTTTGAGGATTGTGAAAAGACCGCACAGTCACGTGGGCTGTGTAAGGCCCACGGTGGTGGGGCTCGTTGTAAGCATCCGGATTGTCCCAAAAGTAGTCAATCGAAAGGCCTGTGCCGCGGCCACGGCGGTGGGATCAAGTGTAAGGCTGAGGGCTGCGAAAAGTGGGTGCAGAAAAATGGATACTGTATCAAACATGGCCGTGAGTGCGCAGTGACTGCTTGACTTAGTTACCTTTAACGCGAAAGTAATTGGCCACTGCTTGGAGCTGGGCGTAGAGGCTGTGATTAGTGTTGATGATTTATTCGGTGGAGGGATGGTGTTTGGAAGCGCGTATAAGCTGCCGGATGCTGCAACCAATCGTCGCTGCATACTGTGCATACTATCGAATTAAGTCAGATTAGTTGGTGATAATTGTTTACCAAGGTTTCTGGTCGAGATTGTGTTTTCTCAGTGTCGAATGTTAATATTAAAGCTGAGTTTTGCAAAACTTTACAATGCAGCATTCTGACATGTCATTCCTGTATTTTAAGAAGAAATTGCAATTGGTTTTTAGGAGAAAAAAAGAGTTACAATTTAGCAGATGAAGGATTATCTGCGTTTTGACTAACCGCTGCCACAATTATCTAGACCGTATGCAGGGTGATAATTTGACCACATCTAATGTAGCGGAGCTCCTAAAGTCAGATAAAGACTTATAGACTCGGAGAGTCACTTAATTCTATAGTTAAAAATTGAAACGCGGTTTCCGTTACATCCGTATTATTTCCTGTAAGAAGAATCATTTATATTATTTCCTATGAGAGGATTAAAATAAAGAAGTACAAAGTAATTATCTTTATTAATTTTGACTTAAATAGCTCCAATATTTTTTTTTGGTAATATTGATGCAATAATACATTAGCTCTATTGATTGGTTGAAATAAGTCTAAATCAACCCCGCTAATCGTTATAAGATACGTTTATGCGGTGCGCAAGAAGGCGCCCAAACTTAGTTATTAATATAATAAGTTTAGTAGTAGATAGAAGATCGTTACGTAGTGAACTAAATATATTAATACAGTTTTTACTTTTTCTCTATAGTCTGAGTCGAATTGTTTTAGTTAAAGATCCTAAGCTTCACGAGAAACCTTCCGCTGTACAGTGTATGTTACGTGCCACGAAATTCCCTTTGTGTAAGTGGAGTTTCGTGGCACATAACATACACTGTAACCAGTGTAAGGTTAACTAGTACTGATCAGTACTATTGAAAGATGCCCGTTAAACCTGGTACGACCTACGCAAGGTTCCATCCAACATGGACATGTTAGATGAAGAAGGAGGGGGCTTTCAGCCTCTTAAGAAGGCTATCACGCCACGCGTGAAGGGTATACTCATTTGAGTAAATTGAAATGGAGAGCGATCGAACGAATGAGTTCGGTCGTAGGCGGGCCAGCCGTTGGCGCTATGCTGCACAATCGGGGAAGAGATGAACAGCATGCGGCCATAGCTGAGTTCACACAACACAAACTCGACAGGGACCGAGAGAAAGAAGCCTTGATTCACCAGCAAGGCTCTCCACACGCGGAGGTGTTGATAGAACAGGGTGCTCAACAATTGGAACTGTTGAGACAGCAGCATGTAATTGCTCCTAATGGCCGACGCTTCCGCGTCGACCCGAAAGCTTAAAGATCGAAATTTCTAAGTTTAAGGCACCTGGATCTCCGGTGACCCGGCGAGGACGCCATAGGAGATCACTGCCGCGACGCTCTTCATGAGCAATACCTTACGCCGAAGGTAATGACGCGAAGCCAATATCTGACGCGTTTACGTGATCAAGCCCGTGGGGCTTCGGTGACCTCCATGGGAGAAATTCCGATCGTTTTGTTTCCAAACGAAACAAGGAGTGAAAACGAAGTCTCATCTGAAAACTGGGCCCACCGGGCCCGCCGACTTCGTAATATTTGGAATATGAGAGTCTGAGGATAGAGGTGATGTTAGTTTGTAACGGAAGCTTCGCTTCAATTTCGCTAAGCTTAAGGCCAAGGTTAGTTACGTTTGGCATTTATGCTACAAACAAAGAAAGGCCTAGCAGATATTTCAGTGCTTCGGTTGACCGTACAACCATGGATCGAAGCCGCACTGAGGCTATAGATCCACCTAATCCCACGTTTAGTGGTGGGAAAAGTCGTTTGACGCGAGTTTACCCTAAGCTTGGCGCTTAAAAACGTCAACAGCGTACGGGCAATCTTGCCGAAGAGGTACCTCGAACTCCCAAGAGTTTTCAGAAGAGGGGTACCCTAGCCACTTCACCAGATACTGGTATTGACCCTCACGACGACGTCGCTTTAAAAGTTTCTCCATATGAAACTGAAGGTTCCCCGCGCATCAATCAGCGCGGGAGGGGGTCGAAATTTCGGCGGAAGCATTTGATGCTCAACGGCACGAGATGCAACTTCTTCGTGAGGTCCTTGCTCGGGTTGAGAGCTCTTTTGAGGCGGTTCGGGACCGTCTTTCGACGCTGGAGCGTCACCAGCCTCGTTTAGAGGGCCGGTTGGATATCCTGGTGAGGATGCAGCAATCTGCGGCACGACCGCCTGTCTCGGCGCAAGCGCCTTCAAGTCTACGTGGAAAGGGTCCCGATATGGCTTAAGCAAGCGAACGTAACACACTGGGTGTGTACGCAGCTTGCTGGAAAGGTTTAGCGTATAAGCTAGGCCCTTCTTGGCCACGACTATAAATGGTCCAATAAAGCGCGGGCGCAATGTGGTCTTGAATACTGCGGAAACCAAGTTCGTAGGTAGGTTTTTAGCCTTTAGTAAAACTCGGTCTCCGACCATATAAGAATTAATACAGCTTCTGCCTTTGGCTTCTGCTTGTTCTTTTGTTTGTCTTGGCTATCAGACATCGTATTCCTTACGTGTCTTAAGACACTAAATCGCGTCGCGAGAAACTCGCTTACTTGTTTCCCAACGGTAACAGGGCTGATATCAGCAAGCCTATCGGCTAATTCTCCCTCACCAAGCCCTGAACCACGCAGTTATATCGTTAAAGGAACGCGTGGGTGGGTGAGACCGTTGATATAGAACGGAGTATAGCCTGTCGAGGCATGTCCAGCAATAATTAACGCAAACTCCACTACTGGGAGCATTCAGCTCCAGCGCTTTGGTGTCTG
Organism: Bremia lactucae; assembly: GCF_004359215.1. Lineage (NCBI taxonomy): Eukaryota > Oomycota > Peronosporomycetes > Peronosporales > Peronosporaceae > Bremia > Bremia lactucae. Next base: position 1,948,782 of record NC_090617.1, read on the forward strand.
AGCAAACACGCTGCGTAAAACGGATTCAACGACGCGATTGACACGTTCAGTTTGACCATCGGTCTGCGGATGGTCCGCAGTAGACATATCCAGTCTGGTGCCAAGCACTCGGAAATTTGATTTCCAGAATTTACCTGTGAAGCGGGGGTCCCGATCAGAGAACTTTGCCACGGCAAACCATGTTGTCGAAACACGCGATCGATGAACAGCTTAGCTGTACCCTCTCCATCAATGGAATTCGGCACGGCCGCTAAGTGAGCCATTTTGCTCAATCGGTCAACAAAGACCACTATGCCGGAGTTACCGGCTGAATCTTTCGGTAGACCGAAAACAAAATCCATACTAGTAGACTCCCAGCAACCTATGGGAACGGGAAGACTCGCCAGTGGCGCAGCAGCATGCGCCGAGGGTGTGACCCGTTGGCAAGTTTCGCATGTGCGAACATATGTGCTGACCCTTTTATAAGGTTTGGGCTACCAATAACTCTGGCTTATAGAGCCGTAGGTCTTTTGGCGCAGAGAAAATTCCTTTTTTAGGATGTATTATTGAAAAGCGAGGCCTTAAAGCGGATCCCGCTAAAGTAAAAGCCATAGTAGATTGGCCGGTTCCTAAAACCAAAAGGATTTGCGTAAGTAGTTGGGCCTCGTCAAATATATACACATAAATAGCGAAAATTACGCTGATATGGCTAGGCCATTATCTAATCTCCTTAAAAAGGATATAGAATGGAGCTGGACTAGCACCGAAAATAATGCTTTTCGAGCAGTTAAGGATAGTCTTATCCATGCTTCGATTCTGGCACTGCCAAACCCAAATTGGCGTTTCAGTGTCGTCTGTGACACATCAGATTTTGCCATTGGCAGTGCTCTGTTACAAACAGATGTTGATGGGCATGAACGTGTTATTGCGTTCGAGTCTAGACAGCTTAAAGCTGCGGAAAAGAATCACTCAGTTCATGACAAATAGTTACTTGCTATGAAGTATACTCTCGTCAAATTCAGAGTTCATCTGCTCGGCTCTAAGCCGTTTGTTGTATGTACAGATCACGCGTCATTACGCACGGCGACTAAGTCGCCCCATCTCTCACAGAGAATGGCCCGATAGCTATCCTTTTTCGCGGAATATAACTTCGAGTTGAATTATAAGCCCGACAAGCAGAATGCTTTGGCCGATGCGTTATCACGCAGGCCGGATTATGAGCTTTCTCATTTAACGACAATCTCGTCGCCTTTTCCTAAATTAATCCGTTCGCTTACGTTAAGGATGAACAGTGTGTAGCTTTGCTACGAGCTTTAAAGAACTCGGATTCAGGTATCAAATTGCCGACAGGTTTGCGCGCAAGGTTACATCGATTTTCTATCGATTATCAACCTTTATTGCACGGACACTGCGGACCCTCCGCGTGTCGTTGTTCCTCATGATGAGGATTTGAAGTACCGAATCCTCTATGAGGCACCCGATACTGTCCTTGGTGGTCATCTCGGTAGTCCAGAGGTAAAACAGATGGTGGTGGATTATAACATACCACATCGTGGAATTCCTTAATTAAGGAATAAAATGGATCCGTAGGATCTTTAAGGGACGATAAACCACTCCGCGCAGTGCAGCTTTTGTGTCATCCAGGACAGCTTCGTCCAGAAGTGACGATGAGTTTAATTCAATTGTTGGTCGAATGACCACCATCTCAGATAAGTCACCAGCTTTTAAGGCTCGACCGCACTCATCAATAGACATTTCGTCTAGCTCTCAAAGAGCATGTAACGATGGGATTGCCGCAAGGCTAACTTCACCCTCAATGTTACCGGTTACACCATTTACAAGCGTATCTAATTGCTCACTCGTATCACTTTGTGAGGGTATACAGGCTTCGTGTCCATCCTATCTTGGAGTGGAGACAATACGCCTCTTAGTGGCCGGGACATTCACGTCCCCGGGTTTTCCAGCCTGTATTGGTTCTATACAAGACATGGTGTCTAATTCGACATCCGATAAGGAATTAGGTAACTCAACTTCCTTATCCAGCGAACGTTTACGTGTCGCTTCACGTGCATTAGAACGGTTTGACCCAAAATGCCCTGACGAACCGCCAATCGTGTCACTATTGACATTCAGCATGGTGCCACCTCGGCCGACCACACTCGGTGGACTTAGACGTGCCACTCCACGTATCTCTGGGATATTGCACCCTTGAGGTTCTGGCGAACCGCAAATATTGTCACTACTGACACTCAGTATGGTACTCAGTATGGTGCCACTTCGGCCGACCACACTCGGTGGACTTAGACGTGCCACTCCACGTATCTCAGGGATATTGCACCCTTGAGGATTCGGCCTTAGGCCAACAATGCTTTCAGCATTTAGTGAATCGTTATTACAACGAGTGTCACTCGACGGAGTACGTGCCGTTCCACTTCCTTCTTTTGAGTCGGGCTCAGACTAATTGTTTTCAACATTGGAGTTTATTAATTCAGACATTGCAATGTCTAAAAAACTTACAGGCTCAGTCAAACATCCGCGCCAATAGCACTTTTGTTGCCTAGCAAAGGTGGGTTCATGGCTCTCAAAAACTTTGCTAGGAACATTGCGCGTGGTGCCTAAGTTCTTAGATCGCCAATCGATCCATGGCTCAAGGCGTTCAAGCCAGGCCATTCCAAGGATGAGATCATGTCTTGAATCCAAATCGAGGACAAGACAGCGTTCCATACTGTCAAAGTCCAGAAGCGTTATGGCTAAGTTCAATGGAACCTTAGGAACAGTGACACGAGTCCCAGCCGCTTAGCGAACAGTGATTGTGTCACATTCATACGCTTTAAGCGCCTCAACGTATTTTTGACTTCATTCAAGGGAATGACGTCGAGCATAATTGCAAGACGCTCGTGGGTCAATTAAAACTGACCTTGGCTAAGCAAAGCCCTTCACAGTCATTTCAGCGACTAGCAAGCCAGGCTTGTACTCGCGCCCCGTGCCATTACGCACCGAGTTTATTGAGACTAGATCCTGTTTACTCTCACCTCCTAGAGGTACAACAGAGCCTAGGTCTCCCCCAGAAGGGCGCCCGCATCTACTGGGTATCGATGTTTTCCCGCACCGTACCGGATCTCTGGTATAGGTCGGAGTTGGAGCTCTTTCGAGCTTTACGCGAATCTCGTAGGGGGCAGGCCGGACGTAATTATCTCGTGCTTCCGCACATATAACATCTACGGATGGTCACATGTTGTTCCACAGCTTGAATACCTCTTCTCCTTCCTCAACGAGGCTTAAATCCATGGGTTTCGATCAAATTAGACGGTACCCATGTGCTCGAAGAGCTTGTTCAGTTAACAGGCGTGCTAACGCGAGCAGACTTAAAGTCGAACTCAGCTCGTAGCGCTATGGGAACTGCCTCGTCGAAAGGCGAGCCTTTGGCTCTGAATAAGTTACATATGTACCGGGTTGGCATTGTTGCCGCAAGGTGATCTTGTACCTGGCCGATCAGGAAAGATTCATATTGCATGAAGGCTTCAAGCCTTGCATGCAGGACATTTGGTCCCTGGGATATATTGAACTCTACATGTTTAAGCCCAAATAAAGTTTTGAGCTTGTCATAAGCTGCGCGTTGCGCCTCTAAAAGTTCTAGATACTCGTGCATTTCGGTGAGGGTTTAGTCTTGCAAAGACTCAGGCGTAGATTGACTACGAGGGCTACCAGGTGTAGCGGAGCTACCTCGCTCCTAAAGTCAGAGAAAGACTATCATACTCAGAGAGTCACTTAGTTCTATTGAACTAATAGGTTTAACAATTCAGGGAGTCGTACAAGCTAATTAAGCTTAAGAGATCCTAGTCTAAGGGATTCAGGGATTCGTAGAACCAAGTGGCAACTAGTGCCCAAGAGGATATACCTTAAAAAGGATTCTATCTCTTACAGATCAATGCGCAAGCCTTAGGAAGCCACATAACGCTTTAAGATCAATAGGGGAACTGCACTTTATTTAATTATTTAAATCTAAAACCTTATCCTAGCAAATTTAAAAATGTATTCGGCCGCAAGATTTGTATCTAGCGGCGACAACATTTGTTACCCATAATAAACGGGAATTGAGTAATTACCTATTTTAGAATAGGATTAAAAGGTAAATTATTCATAACGTAAATGTACTATAACATCGGTTGGAGAACTGTTGTTGTCGTACATTTTCTTTATGGGTAAAATACCCTTTTATCTAATTTTAAAATAGTTAGATACTTAAATCTGGTCGCTGCCAGATATAAATCTCGCGGCCGAAATCTACTTTTAAATTAGCTAAGGTAAGGCTTTAAATTTAAGTAATTATATAAAGTGCAGTTCCCCTTCTGATCTGAAAGCGTGAATTGCCATCCTAAGGCATTAAATGCTTCCACCGAGATTTTGGCCCCGTTTAAATCTCCATACTACTTTTACCTGTTTAAATGCCTTTACTAATTTTGTTTATTTAAATTTCCATACTGATAGCACGTATTTAAAGGCTTGCGCATTAATCTCTAAGCGATAGAAGCCTTTTTAAGGTATATCCTCTTGGGCACTAGTTGCCACCTGTTTCTACGACCCCCTAAATCCCTTGGACTAGGATCTCTTAAGCTTAATTAGCTTGTACGACTCCCTGAATTGTTAAACCTATTAGTTCAATAGAACTAAGTGACTCTCTGAGTATGATAGTCTTTCTCTGACTTTAGGAGCGAGGTAGCTCCGCTACACCTGGTAGCCCTCGTAGTCAATCTACGCCTGAGTCTTTGCAAGACTAAACCCTCACCGAAATGCACGAGTATCTAGAACTTTTAGAGGCGCAACGCGCAGCTTATGACAAGCTCAAAACTTTATTTGGGCTTAAACATGTAGAGTTCAATATATCCCAGGGACCAAATGTCCTGCATGCAAGGCTTGAAGCCTTCATGCAATATGAATCTTTCCTGATCGGCCAGGTACAAGATCACCTTGCGGCAACAATGCCAACCCGGTACATATGTAACTTATTCAGAGCCAAAGGCTCGCCTTTCGACGAGGCAGTTCCCATAGCGCTACGAGCTGAGTTCGACTTTAAGTCTGCTCGCGTTAGCACGCCTGTTAACTGAACAAGCTCTTCGAGCACATGGGTACCGTCTAATTTGATCGAAACCCATGGATTTAAGCCTCGTTGAGGAAGGAGAAGAGGTATTCAAGCTGTGGAACAACATGTGACCATCCGTAGATGTTATATGTGCGGAAGCACGAGATA
>NC_090617.1:1957021-1957732 GCF_004359215.1 Bremia lactucae
TTATAAAAAAATAAAATAAATATTTTTTTAATTCAAAATTTTTTATTATTTAATTTTTTTTTTGTAACAATTAGTTAATTTTAAAATAAATCTATTAAATTTATTTAAATTAAAATCGAAAAAATGGAATTTATATAAAAAAAATACGTTTTTAATAGCAGGCACCGCCACTTCGATCGTTGCAGCATCAAAATTAAAATATCATTAAACGAATTACAACCCATAGATTCAATTATAGGGATTTATAAATCTGCTAATTGGAGTGAGAGGGCGGTTTGGGATATGTTTGGAATTTTTTTTCCCAACCACCCAGATTTACGTCGAATATTAACGGATTATGGGTTTGAAGGGCACCCATTAAGAAAAGATTTCCCTTTTTGAATTAAAAGGTAGATAATTCACGTGTTACTCACCCGTTCGCCATGTTTAATTTAAAAACATTCAACTTGCATGTGTTAAGCATACCGATAGCATTTATTCTGAGCCAGGATCAAACTCTATTTAAATTTTATATTAAAAATTTAATATTAAAGGTTAAAATAACAAAGTTTATAAATATTAAAAATTAATTCAAAAAAAATTATTATTTTTTTTTTTTTGTAACAATTAGTTAATTTTAAAATAAATGTATAGCTCAGTTGGTTAGAGCGCCGGACTTTTAATCCGATGGTCTTGGGTTCATATCCCAATACATTTATTGGGGGTATATTT
>NC_090617.1:1957864-1961850 GCF_004359215.1 Bremia lactucae
TATTTGAGCTGCTAGGTTGCAAGCTCCACATGTCGACCGCAGATCATCCCCAGACCGATGGCCAAACAGAACGTGCCAATCGGGTCGTGGCGTATGTATTGCGCACGGTAGCGACTCCCAAAATATGGAGCAAACGATTGCCCTTCGTAGAGCTCGCAGTATATAACAGTGTCCACGCCATTGCGGGTGAGACACCGATTCGTAGAAACGGACTGCGCCATTCTCGGACGCCAGTCTCGTTTGTGCGCAGCCCGAGTCTCAGTAGGGGTGGACCCCTCCGTACGCTTGGTGCGAAAAATGGACATAGTTTCGTCAGTATGACGATGACATAATCTCAAAGATAAGCTTGCCCTAGTGACCCTGAGGGGTTGGCAGTGGTCAGTATGGAGTCACGGCAAGAAATGCCAGTGCTCCCAAACACTAGCGATGTTTAGTTATTTACAACTACGTCCTATGACCGACCTCTCGGCGGTGTCATTGGCGAGTTTGATGCTAAAAGCGTGAGCGAGGCTCAACGCTTTGTGGATGAGCGAATTGCCATCACACGAAATGTTCGTGACGCGATGACAAGCGCACAGTTCAAGCAAAAAAAACAATATGGAGACCAAATGATCGCAAAAATAATGGACGCTTTAGAGTGAATCAGGAGGTACTATTAAGATCTGCTACACTACCTAAAAATGCATTTTCTGTACTACCTGGCGGTACTATGAAATCATTGCCGCGTTTCATTGGGTCGTTTTCGGTGGTCGAAGAGATTAATCTTCTAAATTATAGGCTCATTCTAGCCCCGCTGCGACCGTTGGTCCGACACATCGGAATGTGGCTGAAAGCGGTGTAGGAATATCGCTTCGTAATGGTCGGTCAATTCATTTGAATACAACACGACCGGGATCGGGGAAACAAGACTAAGTGATTTCCCCTAAGCCTTCCCTGAATTATAGATGTCATCTCGTTCCATCCGAATAAGGCATTCGGATGGAGGTGGCATCGGTGGTATGCCACCAGTCACATAGCCACCTTCAATGCGACTGTCTTGTGACACCGACTGGACACCTTCACTTGCCGTCGGTGGAACTTTACGCTCAGATTCTTCTGCGTCAGACCCATTGTGAATGATGGTCTGAACGACAGGTGTTGTGATATTACCCAACTGAGAAGCAGCTGCACCTTTATGAACAGCTCTCCCATGAATGGTCGCTGCGCTAGCTAGCGCAGACAACGAGACAGTTGCTTTGTTGACGTAAGGCAATTAACCTTCGCACGTTGGGCGTCTCCATGTTAGGAGCTATGAGTGAAGTTTGGATTGATAATAACGCACCATCATCTTTCCTCATTAGCTCGCTATACTCATTACTACTACGAGGCGGTGGCAGCGGTGTCGACTCATTGTAGTCACCAATGAGCGACGGATCTACAATCTCACTGTGAAAGTGGGATCATTCAGCCCAGTTAACAGCTCGACAGGAGCAGCAGCCGCCGGCATTAATTGTGGCACTTAGCGACGGTGCGCCGTGTGGTGCGCACTGTCGCTAAAACCTGAGAGGACTAAAGCGGGGCGTAAAGCAGCTCGCTGTGTTCCTCTTTAATAATTTGCAAAAATGTAAATTCCTCTTTAAAGGGAGGATCGTGTAACGGGCTAACAGTGACCTATGATATACAATCCCCGTTAAGTACCCGAAGTATACTTAGGGGATGGTCAATTACTTAAGTGAAGTAATTGGACCCACCACTTGGATGTGGTTCACATTGTGACCCACCCTCGTGTGTGTGATGCACATAGCTGCATTCACATTGGAAGGAATGACGCCTAGCGTCATCCAAGACACGACATTTTGAAATAATACGCTCGCAATACATATCTGTGCATATCTAGAGAGATGGCATTTATAATTGTTTAAAATAGGTTTTACATTTAATACGATTGATTTTAAAGCAGTCTGAAAACTTCTTTCTAATTTACAAGTGCGCACGTGGAGCCGGATTACCGCTTCCGTGACGTCACCTAGAATAAGGCTTCGAGTTTGTTGGGTGAGGTCGCTGAGGCGCCTACCAAAACTATCTCACGGTACGTGAAAGAAGACGATTAAACGCATTCTCACTGTGCTCAGAAGGTGTGTATTAAGTAGTGCGTGGCAGCTTTAAGTAGCGCCCGCCTACACTTTTTCATTTTCTCTATACTAAAGCCTTAGTATCGACCTCTAGTAGCTAAGACTTCTTAACTACTTGTCATTTTCTTCTGCACGTCAGTTTACGTGAAGTAATCGAGGCACCTCACCTTCACTGATATCAGTGCAGGTTGGCTAGTACTGTTTTCAGTCCTAGCGAAAGGTACCCCGTTACATAAATACTCTCGGTGCGGCTGTGGATATAAATTCGAAGCATATTGCTTTAGGACATGTTGTGTTTGAAGATGGCAAACTTCGTCAGCACCCCAGATAATGCTGTTAATCTTACGGAAAATCTCCATTGAGTGCACAAAAATGACGGTACCGTTCCGGGTCAGACTCCAGGTGAGTTTAACCGTAAAATAGATGTTGAAGATTGTAAACCTCGCGAATCTAGCGAACGGACTACACGCGCTACCAAGTGAGCAAGGTCGCACGAGACCAACAAAAAAATAATCAAGCAATGGACGCTTTAGATTTGTTAAATTTTAGCTAAATATAAAAGCTAAATTTATCATTATCTACCGTTAGCCGTTGCAGATCAGAAACTGGTAAAACTATCGTTTATTACTGTCTGCGTCTGTAACGGGGTGTATGGTTACCTGAAATTAACACTTAAAGGTTGTTAATTAATAAATTATCTAGACGGTAGATAATATTTGGAAAATATTATCTTCTATAGTAGTATTTGAAAAGCTTATCCATTGGCTGATATAGGCCATTAAATCTACCTGCTCCGCGGTCCAGTCAGCACTGGACCGCGCAAAGAGAGAGACAGATAAGACTTTATTACATGTGTTGTATTAGATTATAATTAAGTTAGCATTAAATGGATAGAAACAGACGAACTAAATTATATTAAATACAGTTTACTTTAACCCTCCTTAAAGCAAGTGTTTTAAAGGAGTCTTCCTCTGCACGTACTAGTGTACGTAGAGTAACGTTAGGCACCACTCGCACTGAAGCAGTGCGAAGTGGACTTGTACTGAAGCTGTAACGGGGTGTATCGTTACATGAAATTGACACTTAAATGTTGTTAATTAATATATTATCTAAAAGGTAGATAATATTTGGAGGATATTACTTTATATAGTAATATTCAGAATTCTTATCCATAAATAGGTATAGACCATTATATCTATTTATTCCGCAGACTAATCAGCTGTAGGAGTAACCAAAGAGAGAGTTACAGATAAGATAGAGATAAGAATTCAATTACATGTTTAGTATTAGATTATAATTAAGTTAGCATTCACAAAGATAGAAAAAGAGACACTTAATTATAATAATACAGTTTTGATTTAACCCTCTTTAAGCTAGTTGCCTTAAAGAGAAGTCTTCCTCTGCACGTACTAGTGTACATGAAATAACGTAGGGCACCACTCGCAACTGAAGCAGTGCGAAGTGGGTTTGTACTGAAGCAGTACAAGTCGTAGTGCCCCGTTACACCTGGTAGCACTTTGTAGTCCGTCCAAGGACCACATTTCCCACATCTAACATGGACATGTTAGATGATAGTGGGAATACGCATCACGTTTCCCCTGAAAGCTACTCCTTTCTAAGTGATATAGAAAGGAGTGCGGTTGAACGAATGAGTTCGACCGTAGGAAACGATGCAATCCTGGCATTACTGTCCAACTTAGACAGAGATGCCCTCCATTCAACCGTCGCCAAGTTCATACAACATGAACTTGACGAGATGAAGGAAAAAGTAGCCTTGCTGAATCAGCAAGGCTCTCAACAGGCGGAACTGTTGAGATTACAACAGGTACAGACCCCTGTACCTGGGATGACGCAAACGCGTCGTCCCGAAACTCT
>NC_090617.1:1972015-1989655 GCF_004359215.1 Bremia lactucae
TGTCGAATTTAAAAATGTAAATTCGTTCTTAAAGAGGGGGATGGTGTAACGGGCTAGAGTTGCCCTAATGTTACACAGTCCCCATTAAGTACATTTGGTACTTAAGGGGATGGTCAATTACTAAATAATAGTAATTAGACCCAACACTCGGGTGTGGTGCACATTTGTGACCAACCCTTGTGGATGTGATGCACATGGGTGCATTCACATTAGGAGGGATGACGCCCAGCGTCATCCATGATGACGGCTAGCGTCATCAGTTACGCGAGGTATCTATAAAGATACGCTCGCAATACATATTAAATGATATCTATAGAGATATCATTTTAATTGGTAAAAATAGGTATTTGTATTTAATTCTATTAAATATAAATCAGTCTGAAATTTACTACCTACTTGGTAAGTGCGCACGAGGAGACGGATTACCGCTCCCGTGACGTCACTTCACCAGAGTTCTTAGTGTGTTGGGTGAGGTCGCTTGCGCGCCCACCACAACTACCTCACTGCACGCAAGAGAAGCAGGTGCAAACCGCTTCCTCGCTGTGCTAGGGTGTGTGCTTAAGTAGAGCGTGGCCGCATTACGACGTGCCCTCCTACATTTTTCCTCCATAAATTGTTCCTCCATAGTTTTTTCTCATAAAACATTTTATTTCGGCGCTATGTTTATAACAAATGAAATTTTACCGAAGTTGCCCCGTTCCACGTCTCCAGTACGTAGCTTGAGGATCCAAACCAGCAACTGTGCATTAGGCTCTAAAAACTATTGTTGGACGCAAAACAAATTGCTAATCTGTGCCCTGCAAAGTTCCAGGCAAATTGTGACGTCATTTTTTCTCCTAGCTCGAAAATGTGTTTCGCACACGTCAAAGCAATAATAATGTGTGACACACCGCTCGTATTAGAATGACTGTCCTCGGCCAGCAAATTTTTCCTTAATTCCTACGAGCTTCCCTTCGGCGTCCAGTGACAAAGTGACCGAATCGTTGCGCTCCCTCACCCTTTATTATGCAGGAACAAGTGCAGAAGCACTTAGCAGTGCAAGACCTATCAAAGCTTAAGATCGAGGAGCTTACCCCACTAACCCAGGAAGTCATCAGTCGTCAGGTGAGCTCATACGCAGTCGACCTCTAAAATTGCGGGTTGTTGACATCTTTTCTGACTGCTTTACTACCTGCTAGGCGACAATCAATATTGGTACTATAGGCCATGTCGCCCACGGTAAATCGACGGTCGTAAAGGCTATTTCAGGCGTACAAACGGTACGTTTTAAGAACGAGCTTGAGCGGAACATCACCATCAAACTTGGCTATGCAAACGCCAAAATCTACCGCGCTGAGAACGGCACGGGCATTGGATGCTACCGTGCGTTCGGAAGTTCGAAACCCGACCGTTTTGTGGACGAAAATGATGACAAGACGACGTGGATCTTGCAGCGGCACGTTTCTTTCGTCGACTGTCCGGGGCACGACATTCTCATGGCGACAATGCTTAACGGGGCCGCTGTCATGGACGCTGCCTTACTACTAGTAGCTGGTAATGAAGTCTGTCCCCAACCGCAGACGTCCGAGCATCTGGCTGCGATTGAAATCATGCGGCTACAGAACATTATCATTTTACAAAATAAAGTGGACTTGATTAAAGAAGATGCTGCAGTGGCGCAACACGAGCAAATAAAAAAGTTTGTCGCGGGTACCGTCGCGCACGATGCACCGATTATCCCGATTTCGGCTGTATTAAAATACAATGTGGACGTCGTTTGTGAGTACATTTGCCGGAACATTCCGGTTCCCAAGCGAGATTTTACGTCCAAGCCGAAACTCATTGTCATTCGGTCCTTTGATGTCAACAAGCCTGGAGAAGACGTGGAGAACTTGAAAGGTGGGGTTGCTGGTGGCTCGATTCTTGAAGGGGTGCTCCGTGTCGGGGATGAGATTGAAGTGCGCCCAGGCATCGTGAGCAAAGACGAGGAAGGCAAGATGACGTGCGTGCCCATTTTCTCGCGTATCGTGTCGCTGTATGCAGAGAAGAATGACCTGCAATATGCTGTTCCTGGTGGACTTATTGGTGTTGGTACGCACATTGATCCTACGCTCACACGCTCGGATCGTCTCGTGGGTCAAGTCCTGGGGCTCAAAGGCAGTCTACCGCACGTGTTTACCGAGTTGGAAATTAATTTTTACTTGCTAAAGCGTCTGTTGGGTGTCAAGACCCAGGAAGGTAGCAAGGCGTCTAAAGTTCAGAAACTTTCAAAAGCTGAAGTGCTGATGGTCAACATTGGATCGACGGCCACTGGAGGCAAAGTGCTGGCTGTGAAGCAAGATCTGGCCAAAATTCTACTTACGGTGCCAGTGTGTACGCAGGAAGGAGAGAAAATTGCAATCAGTCGCCGGATTGACAAGCATTGGCGTCTCATTGGTTGGGGCCAGATTCGTCGTGGCAGCCGGATTGAAATTGCCGACTCGGAATAGAAGACATGCGTGTCCACTTTTTCTTTTGTACTAGCTACGAACAGGTCATTGTGCGCTAGTATGCAACAATGAGCTTAGCTAAAGATTGAAAGTGCAAGAAAGCGAAGTTTGCAGCTTGTGTAGTCAATTTCGTTGATTTTGTTGTATGCGAAAGCTTTAAAACAAGATTAAAAGAACTTCTGAATTTATTAAGCATAGACAAATAGGGCGGGCTTGCCTGGCGAAGCCGTCTCCATCCTCTTCAAGTCTGCATCGGGAATGTCTTCACCCACGTAATAGAACTAAGAATTGCATAAACGTACGTTATGATCCGACCGTTATTAATCATGCCTGGGTTACCGTACCTCAATATCTTCGAGATCAAGAGAACGACAGAGGTAAACCTTGTTCGTAACAAGGACGCTCTTCTGATCATATGGCATCCTGCACCATCCGGAACAAAAGAGAAAGTTTATGAATACAAAACATCGAGCAAATGTACCGATAAGTCGATACCGTACCTCAATTCAAGAGCTTCACGGCCACGCAGTTCCGCTTCCGTCTTAACAAAGGCAGCAAATTGCATCACGTTTTTCGTGAGCTTCTTTAGCGAATCGTCCCTGAGAAGCGCACCCTTTAGCTGCTGCAAAAAGTCAGCAGAAAATTGCCTTGTCTTGTCATCAAAAAGACCGTCCATAAGCAGGAGAACTTTTTGCTGCCACACAGGAAACTCTGACGTCAGGTACACGTGAGCGTGCGTCCCTTTCTTGGCTACCTCAGCCGGTGCTGCATTCTTTTTCCCCTTCTTTTTGCTATTATTCTTGGCAAGGACCTCACGGAAGCTACGAGTTACCTTGTTTAGGAAGTCTCCCGCACGTAAGAGTCCATGATCAACCTCCTCAGCCACAGGCCAGGGAGCCACCGACACAAAGCCAGTCTTGCCAATAGCAGTCCACATGGACTCGCAAAAGTGCGGACAGATTGGTGATAGAATAACAAGTTGTGACTCAATAAATCGCATTGTTACATCATGGTGCATAGGCACTTCACTACGGGAACAGATGTCCCGATACGAGTCTCGAGCAATCTGGTACTCAAAGAACCCCGAGTGCAGACCTTCACGCCATTGCAGACGCTCGTAGAACGAAGCCGTCGTAATTATAAGATTGTTCATCTGGTTTAAAAACACCTTGTCGTTAAAGTTGTGTTCACCGTAGCGTAGCAACGCCTTGTCTTCCAAAACTCGTTTAATCCGCTCCTCTTCGGTTGTGAGACGCAAGATGGCCATACGACACGTGTCCAATGCATAGTTGGCATCGTCCATGCCGTCACCAGCGTCAGCACACGCAAAACGTGTGGCATCAGCACCAAATTCGGCGGCGCAGTCTTTGAGCGTAAGAAAATTTCCCATCGATTTCGACATCTTCTTACCGTCTACTTGAACATGACCATTCGTAAAAAAGCCTCGCGGCCACTTGGACGGATCGTCTCGCCAGATTTCTACGTGGTTGTACAGACACATCGACAAGTGATTGCGAATCAAGTCCTTGCCAGACGCACGGACGTCAACAGGGTACCAGTATTCAAATTCGTCCCGAAATTGTTTCAGAACATCAAGAGGGATCGTCGACTCAGTGGGGGGCGATGCCTTAAGAAAAATGTAGTCAAAAACCTCCTTGGTCATTTGCTCAGGCTTAATGCCGTGCGGTCCTAAAAGGGACCCGTCCAGATTGGCATGCAAATGGTGCGCGATAGTATAATACGCCATGTAAATAGTCGAATCGGTAAGTGACTCAACCACAAATTCGGGGTCCCAAGGAAGTCGCGTACCCAGACCAGACTGTCGGCATGGCGCCCACTCTTTCAGCCAACCAAGAGTCGATTTGTACTCACCTAGCGCCACTGGATTGTATGCGTTAAAGCTCTTCGGATCGCTTATGTGATCCATCACACGTTTTTTCCAGTCCTCTGCACCGTACGTCAAATACCACTGATCCAACTGCGCAACGACACACTCATCCCCACTTCGCGACATAACTAGAGACTCAGTCTCCCAGTATGGAATAGCGTGTCCAGCTTCCATTAACTCTTGGCGCATCACAGCCTTGGCATCGCACACCTTCTGACCTTTTTGGGAGCCAACAAGAAGCACACCTTCATAAAATCCTTTAAGGTATACAAGCTCCTTGGCCTTGGCCAATTTATCCTTGTCATTCTGCGAAACAATCTTCAACTCATTGCAAACTTTTTCAGCCGCCATGTCTCCAAAGCCCGGAATCTCAATAATGGGTACAGGCTCGTACGGTAGCACCATGTGGTCCGCGATGCCGAACTTTTTACGCAGAGCAGGCTTTTGTTTCAAGTCACGGAAGGCTGCAAAATCATCGGGCGAGTCGGACGGGACACTCATGACCACACCACTTCCCTTGCCCATCGAGATCGAAAGCAGCGGCAGTGTATATATCGTGTCGTACGGAGCTTTAGGAGACGATAATGGCAAACCAAGCAAGTCCCATCCCTTAAGCTCAAGTAAACACTCTTCTTTTCCCCAAACACGCGAGAATTCTTGGTGCGCCAAATTACGCGCCGCACGATGGCTCATTATAAGCACGTCATTGTCGTGATTGATCACAAAAGCACCATAGTCGCCCTCAGGCAGCACGAAACAATTTGTCTGGCCATAGAGCGTCTCAGGACGTAGCGTAGCCGCCGCCAGATACACCTTCTTACCAGCAAGAGTAGCTAATGAATTCGAAAAGGGTTCCTGTACACGAAGCTTGGCGAGCGTGTACTCCTGAGGGCCTATGCCTTCTCCAGACGCCCGGTCGTGGTCAGCACAACTCTGTCCATCCACAATGGAATAGACATTAGGCCGTTTGCCACGTACAATGCGTTTCTGTTCATTCAACTTGTTTAGTTGCCAAGTCACAAAGGCATTGTAGAACGGGTTGACGTCCGTCGTGATAAAAGAGCGACGCCAGTCAATCGTCATCCCAAAACGTTTAAGGTCAGCGATAGCGTGTGGAGGAAAGTATTGGAGCCAATGAAGCGGATTCTGAAACTTGAAAATTTCATTCTCAGGGATGTGTGAGATCTTAAGGATATCGTACTGATGCACGACACCGCCGGTCTTGGCTGCAGCTTTCGGTTTCTTTCCTTGCGCCTTATTCAAAGAATTTTCGATCGCATTTTCGAATTTTGTGGTAAGATCGCGTGAAAAGTCTGGCGGGTTGCCGAACTGCTCGAACTCACGCTTAAGCTTATTTGCGGCGGCTTGGATGGGCATCCCCGTGCAGTGGAACCAAAGGGTATGATTACGTTTTGGCCCTTCCACGGTTCTTTTGAGGTGCAAATTCTACTTTTTATTGTCTTCAGTGCCCTGCGTGTAGCCATTGAAGCAGGGGTACCACAAGGACTTTTCTTACGATGGCTTACGCCATCGTCGTCACCTTGCACAGAATCACGTGCAGGTGACCGTATGGGAGATCGAACGGGCGATGAGGGATCATCCTCATCATCGGATCCAAATAGACTATTTACTCGTCTATCAGAATGAGCCCTCTTATTCGATGGCTCATAGTCAGCCGTCTGACGTATGTCAGACGACTGTTCCATTCTCCCCGAGTCGGCCATTTCGCCCGACTCGCATTCGTTGTCGACCTCCAAAGAGGGGTCGTATTCACATAGTGAATCACCACGTGCACTCGCAACATCTAATGTTGTGCGAGTGGAAGATACTACGGCAGACGTTCCATCTGCCGCAAGAGATAACAGTGCGTCTTCCGCGGCTGCACGAACCGTAGCCGAAAGCGCAGCACTATCGTCACCCCGCACGAGTTGAATCTTTATGCGATGGAAATTAAAATGATGGTTCTGACCAATCAACATCGTTTTAAAAATTGAGTGGTCACATAGCGACCACTCCATCCAATGACAGTCAGAGTGATTGTCGTTTAAGGGAGGGGTGATGAAACGGGGTGTATCGTTACACGAAATTAGCACTTAAAGGTTGTTAATTAATATATTATCTAAAAGGTAGATAATATTTGGAGGATATTATTTTATATAGTAATGTTCAGAAATCATATCCACAAATAGGTATAGACCATTATATCAATTTATTCCGCAGACTTATCAGCTGTAGATATAAACAAAATATGGAGAGAGACAGATAAGATAAGATTAGAATTCAGTTGCATGTTTCGTATTAGTTTAAAATTAAGTTAGAGTTAACAGATAGAAAGAAGAGACACTTAATTATATTGATACAGTTTTCATTCTACCCTCTTTAAGCTAGTTACCTTGAAGATATGTCTTCCTCTGCACGTACTAGTGTACGTGAAATAACATAAGGCACCACTCGCAACTGAAGCAGTGCGAAGTGGACTTGTACTGAAGCAGTACAAGTCGTAGTGCCCCGTTACAATTGTGCGGTGCGCAAGGAGGCGTCATTATAAATGTTCAGTAGTAGATAGAAGATCGATACAGAGGAAGCTAAATATATTAATACAGTTTCATTTTTTCCTAATTCTAATCCTTTGAATTACCTTTGGTAGCGAAAGTCCCTTAGCTACTTAGAGCCTTCCTCTGTACCTTTCTGTAAGTAAAGTTTTGAGGCACCTAACCTACACTGTAATCAGTGTAAGGTTAACTAGTACTGATCAGTACTAGTAAAGAGTGCCCCGTTACATCAATTGCTACTTTTTTAGTATTAATATACTAAAGCTAGTTCTAAAGTTTATCTTAAGACTTTTGGAGCACGTCAACGGGCTGAGTCAGCACCATCAAGGGCTAACCTTTGTAAGTTAAGTTCTTCAAGCCGACTGCTGGAACTCCACAAACTTGAAGTTTGTCTATGGCTGACGACGATAACACAAGTGAGCTCGTAATATGGACTGTCCGAGCAAGATGGTGCATTTGGCACCTTTTGTAACATCTATGCAAGGTGCCAAATGTGTGCTAATGAATTCACAGAGGTTGATTGACTCGGATAGAGCCTTCAGATTTGATAATGCCTTCTGGCGGCAGTATTTTGGCTGCAAGGCAGCCGTGTTATATGCCAACAACCAAACATTTGTAGTCGAATGATTAGACAAGGTGTAACGGGATAAAGTTGCTCTAATGTTACACAGTCTTCGTTGAGTACACTTGGTGTACTGATGGGGATGGTCAATTACTTAAATAAAATAATTGACCCAGCACTTGGGTTTGGTTCACATTTGTGACCAACCCTTGTATATGTGAAGCACATAGGTGCATTGACATTAAGAGGGATGACGCCTAGCGTCATGCGTGATGACGGCTAGCGTCATCCGTTACGCGAGGTATCTAGAAAGACACGATCGCAATCCATACTAGTGTTTTCTACAGAGATGACATCTTTGATTGGTTAAAATAGGAATCTATATTTAATGCGAATAAAAATCAGTCTAAAAACTACTTTCTACTTGGTATGTTCACGAGGAGACGGAACACCGCTCCCGTGACGTCACTTTACAAGAGTACTTGGTGCGTTAAGTGAGGTCGCTAAGGCGCCCACCACAACTACCTCACCGCACGCAAGAGAAGACGGTCAAACCGCTTCCTCGCTGTGCTAGGGTGTGTGTCTAAATTGAGCGTGGCCGCATTACGACGTGCACCCTTACACAAGGCGTGTAAACCGTTTCGTTGAAGATATTCTAGGAAGAATTGGGCTGAGACTCTCACAACCCAAAGTTTGCTATAAATAACGTGGAGTATATTCCAACAGGTCGCACGCCAATTTTGCTAAAATGTGAGCAATTCTAGAAGATTATTAGCATTAATTTCAGATATTGGAAAAATTAAGACTCAGTTGGGGAGAGACTCGGCTGATCCGCCAACAGGCAGCGTCTGTCAAGGTGTTTGCGTCACAATTTGAAGCCGTCATGTCGAAGAGGCGTTGAGGCAACTAGAAAGTTTATAAAGACAATCTTCGCGTCAGTTAAAAGAGTTCGCCATGCAACAACTTCCGCAAAACAAATGCAGAAAGTACAAATTGACAAATTGACTTAGAATCTTTGTGATTTCGAGTTGCTTGTATATGTTGATGCTATAACTTTTGGCATATGAATTCACAGCAGTCGCGAACAAAGCTTTGGCCTCGATTTGTTGGACTTGTATGGTCATGGCCACAAAGGCGATGCGTGTAAACTAAAACTGCTGACACTAATGAAAATCTATCCATTATTCCATTGACTAATCAAGATTAAACTTAACCCTCAGAAGGCTAACATCTCTGGGGTTGTGAGGACCGTTTACATTAAAATTCAGAATTGAATCAGAAGAAAGTTGAGCTTGGAGGTACAGAATACTCTACTTACCGGTGAGGGTATGGGCAATGATGTGGCATGTCCCTCCAAGACTAATTGAATAAAATCTAACATTATAATAACGAAAAGAAGTTTTATATTTTCGGTCGAATAGCTAAGAAAATTAGCTAAAATAGAAATATTTTTTAGTATGCGTCTTACGGACCTGGCGGTCAACCATATCCTTCGGAATAGGCGGGACCTCCAAAAGAAGAAACCCTTTGCCTAGTCAGTCCCAATACTTTTTGACAGTGGAATTTTTACGTGACGGTGTCCGTCACCAGTTCAGCTGACCCTACACGTAATAAAAAGCTAGCTCCTAAAGAGAATTGCGAAATAGTTGCGATAATGAAACATCGCATCACGACGTCGCGTCTGATTTTCGTACCGCGCTATAAGGCTCGCACAGGCTTGTTCTCCATCGGAATGTCCGAAACATCTGATAAATTGTGTGGCTGTCACTTTTTTCTTCGAGGAAAAGAAGGATTTCCTTTTCTTAATGCGGAGGACTCCTTTCGGCCCGCCTCATTTTGCCCGACATGGTTATAACTGTTAAGCTTTCTATAGTGGATTCCATGATGATCAAAAGTAAAACCTGGTGAGCTGGCGTGACTATCCCACTACGAGAACTCAATGGAGCCTGAGTCGTGTTATCAGATGACAACCATGACTGTGTCAACGATTTTATTTGCGTTGAGTCCGAGATAATCCTGAAGAGGCAGACATTCAGCAAAAACGGCAAGGGCGTTAGGTTTAGGTTTTGGCAGTGTTTCTTAGCTTCAAGCAATCTCTTGCATACGGGTGTGACACCCTTTTCTTTTTTTCAATTGGACAAATGTCCAGGTGTTTGTAAGGCAATACCTGCGTAACATGTTGATTAATCAGAAACCGTCATTTTGATTCTATCGCATGGTTAACAAGTCCATGCGGTCAGCGAATAGTGCGGAACCTTCGGCTGCGGTACATGCAGCCGCGAGCGACGCATTATTGTCTCTTGCGGTAAAAGTTTTGTCTGCCGTGGTATCATCTTCTCCCGCAACAGTAGATGTTGCGGGTGCACGTGGTGAGTCACCACGTGAGTGCGACCCCTCTTTGGAGGTCGACTATGAATGCGAGTTGGACGAATTGGCCGACTCAGGGAGAGCAGAACTCTCCCTGAGTCGGCCAATTCGTCCGACGATGAGGATGATTCCTCATCGCCAGCACGTCAGTAGCTTCTCTGGAAAGACTACTCCTCACAATAAGTATCCCTTATTTATTGCGACAAAGCTACATGGCCTTGATCCCAGCGCGAAGAACTTTCGCGCTGAGAAAGATTTCTATCTCGATGCTTTTCTTAAGCATCGATGGTATAGTGGCAACAACAAGCGAGATAAAATCTCGTTGATGCAGGCCTGGAGCGCGTTCATTCGCTATGTCAAAGACATTGGACGCGAAGCCTGACTTCAAAAACTTAACGCGATTCGCGATAAGTTTGAGAAACGAACTACAACCGGTGTAAGGTTCAAACTGCATCGGTGTCTCGTGAGGCAGAACTTCCATGGCTCACGTGGGGTGATCCGTGTCCATGTTGTTTCGACAACATGAGACGAGTGAAAGGGGATGTTTATTCCATTTCTTAGCCCTGGGTAAGGGCTCGCATCTCTATTGAGATGACTGATGCGATTGACGTTTTGCGATCGATTTACAGGCGCCAGGGGCGCGTGTTTTTCGACTGACCTTCTGATCCATCGGATGGGTCTCGTCATTCTGACGGACGAGTCCCCCATCGTCAACAACCAGCTGGGAACAAGGCTCCTCCAGCTGTCATGCGAAGGTGGATAACCGCGCCAGTGAACAAGATAACTCGTTCGCTGCCCCTTCACATCACGGTGGTTCTGGATACGTTCCACAAGGAAACGTTGACCACCGTGGAATTCTACCAATGGTTGTGGTGGAGGAGGAAAAATCAGATCCGAACCGTGTATCGGATCTAATGTCGAGAATCGACAAAATCGATCATTTACTCCATGATTTGGAGGAGGGAGTTGACCACGAGCGCGGCAAGCGTCGCTCGTGAGCAGACGGTGCAGGCTCATCATATCGAGCGGTTGGAAGAACGTTCGAAGAGTGCGTACTCCATGTTGGAGTACAAACGGGAAAATCACGCTCTTCGTGATGAGCTGTCGTCAGCTCATCGCAGTTTCGAGGATATTCAAAACCGGCATGAGAAACTCCAAATTCAACATGAGAATCTGGTTCGCGATCACAAGAAACTTTTAGGGATTCTTTAAAAGGGTGGTCAAATCCGTCCGCGGAAGAAGCCACGCACTGATGGTACGGGCGGAGCCGACCAACGTAAAACGTAGGATGCGTTCGTATCTTACGTGGCAATTCTATTGTGTACGCATTGCCTCTGCCATGCAGTACACGAAAACGACCAATGAACTTGGGTAGTAGTTTACTGCTTCCCACATTAGTGATTACACGCTTAGGTAGGTTTACCGTAGAGAGTAGCACTAGATCATTAATTTTAAATGAATNAACTTTTGGCATATGAATTCACAGCAGTCGCGAACAAAGCTTTGGCCTCGATTTGTTGGACTTGTATGGTCATGGCCACAAAGGCGATGCGTGTAAACTAAAACTGCTGACACTAATGAAAATCTATCCATTATTCCATTGACTAATCAAGATTAAACTTAACCCTCAGAAGGCTAACATCTCTGGGGTTGTGAGGACCGTTTACATTAAAATTCAGAATTGAATCAGAAGAAAGTTGAGCTTGGAGGTACAGAATACTCTACTTACCGGTGAGGGTATGGGCAATGATGTGGCATGTCCCTCCAAGACTAATTGAATAAAATCTAACATTATAATAACGAAAAGAAGTTTTATATTTTCGGTCGAATAGCTAAGAAAATTAGCTAAAATAGAAATATTTTTTAGTATGCGTCTTACGGACCTGGCGGTCAACCATATCCTTCGGAATAGGCGGGACCTCCAAAAGAAGAAACCCTTTGCCTAGTCAGTCCCAATACTTTTTGACAGTGGAATTTTTACGTGACGGTGTCCGTCACCAGTTCAGCTGACCCTACACGTAATAAAAAGCTAGCTCCTAAAGAGAATTGCGAAATAGTTGCGATAATGAAACATCGCATCACGACGTCGCGTCTGATTTTCGTACCGCGCTATAAGGCTCGCACAGGCTTGTTCTCCATCGGAATGTCCGAAACATCTGATAAATTGTGTGGCTGTCACTTTTTTCTTCGAGGAAAAGAAGGATTTCCTTTTCTTAATGCGGAGGACTCCTTTCGGCCCGCCTCATTTTGCCCGACATGGTTATAACTGTTAAGCTTTCTATAGTGGATTCCATGATGATCAAAAGTAAAACCTGGTGAGCTGGCGTGACTATCCCACTACGAGAACTCAATGGAGCCTGAGTCGTGTTATCAGATGACAACCATGACTGTGTCAACGATTTTATTTGCGTTGAGTCCGAGATAATCCTGAAGAGGCAGACATTCAGCAAAAACGGCAAGGGCGTTAGGTTTAGGTTTTGGCAGTGTTTCTTAGCTTCAAGCAATCTCTTGCATACGGGTGTGACACCCTTTTCTTTTTTTCAATTGGACAAATGTCCAGGTGTTTGTAAGGCAATACCTGCGTAACATGTTGATTAATCAGAAACCGTCATTTTGATTCTATCGCATGGTTAACAAGTCCATGCGGTCAGCGAATAGTGCGGAACCTTCGGCTGCGGTACATGCAGCCGCGAGCGACGCATTATTGTCTCTTGCGGTAAAAGTTTTGTCTGCCGTGGTATCATCTTCTCCCGCAACAGTAGATGTTGCGGGTGCACGTGGTGAGTCACCACGTGAGTGCGACCCCTCTTTGGAGGTCGACTATGAATGCGAGTTGGACGAATTGGCCGACTCAGGGAGAGCAGAACTCTCCCTGAGTCGGCCAATTCGTCCGACGATGAGGATGATTCCTCATCGCCAGCACGTCAGTAGCTTCTCTGGAAAGACTACTCCTCACAATAAGTATCCCTTTTTATTGCGACAAAGCTACATGGCCTTGATCCCAGCGCGAAGAACTTTCGCGCTGAGAAAGATTTCTATCTCGATGCTTTTCTTAAGCATCGATGGTATAGTGGCAACAACAAGCGAGATAAAATCTCGTTTATGCAGGCCTGGAGCGCGTTCATTCGCTATGTCAAAGACATTGGACGCGAAGCCTGACTTCAAAAACTTAACGCGATTCGCGATAAGTTTGAGAAACGAACTACAACCGGTGTAAGGTTCAAACTGCATCGGTGTCTCGTGAGGCAGAACTTCCATGGCTCACGTGGGGTGATCCGTGTCCATGTTGTTTCGACAACATGAGACGAGTGAAAGGGGATGTTTATTCCATTTCTTAGCCCTGGGTAAGGGCTCGCATCTCTATTGAGATGACTGATGCGATTGACGTTTTGCGATCGATTTACAGGCGCCAGGGGCGCGTGTTTTTCGACTGACCTTCTGATCCATCGGATGGGTCTCGTCATTCTGACGGACGAGTCCCCCATCGTCAACAACCAGCTGGGAACAAGGCTCCTCCAGCTGTCATGCGAAGGTGGATAACCGCGCCAGTGAACAAGATAACTCGTTCGCTGCCCCTTCACATCACGGTGGTTCTGGATACGTTCCACAAGGAAACGTTGACCACCGTGGAATTCTACCAATGGTTGTGGTGGAGGAGGAAAAATCAGATCCGAACCGTGTATCGGATCTAATGTCGAGAATCGACAAAATCGATCATTTACTCCATGATTTGGAGGAGGGAGTTGACCACGAGCGCGGCAAGCGTCGCTCGTGAGCAGACGGTGCAGGCTCATCATATCGAGCGGTTGGAAGAACGTTCGAAGAGTGCGTACTCCATGTTGGAGTACAAACGGGAAAATCACGCTCTTCGTGATGAGCTGTCGTCAGCTCATCGCAGTTTCGAGGATATTCAAAACCGGCATGAGAAACTCCAAATTCAACATGAGAATCTGGTTCGCGATCACAAGAAACTTTTAGGGATTCTTTAAAAGGGTGGTCAAATCCGTCCGCGGAAGAAGCCACGCACTGATGGTACGGGCGGAGCCGACCAACGTAAAACGTAGGATGCGTTCGTATCTTACGTGGCAATTCTATTGTGTACGCATTGCCTCTGCCATGCAGTACACGAAAACGACCAATGAACTTGGGTAGTAGTTTACTGCTTCCCACATTAGTGATTACACGCTTAGGTAGGTTTACCGTAGAGAGTAGCACTAGATCATTAATTTTAAATGAATGAACATTTGCTCTTCCATGTTTGTCTGCATTCCGTTTCTGACGGTCCATGCGTTAGCAATGGATTTCTGAACGAAACGGATTATTGGTTCTCGAGTTAGCAGAAACTCTTCTGCTAACTCATTTTTTTGTCTTTTCAGTACGCTTTGTGCGTACTGCCATTAAATCATTCCTGTCTTCGATGTCGATTTGTTCGACATCGACATTACTCGCGTCGTTGTTAACTTCGACGCGTGATGAGCATGAGCCAGAATTGGTTTTGCTCGTGTGAGTCCACTCCCCTTAAACTAGAGGATCCCTCTAATTGGGCAGGTAGCGAGGATGGCGTCAGCCATTCACGAAGAACGGTGTATGCGTTGAAGATGCATGCACCGAATTATTGATGGCGAATTCAATCACCGGTAAAAACTCGCTCCAATTGGGATACGATTGGACGTAACCTCGAATTATCTCTTCGAGGACGCGATTTACGCGTTCTGTTTGACCATCCGTTTCTGGGTGGTCGGATGTTGACATAGTCAGCCGTGTTCCGAGAGATCGGAACACGGATTGCCAGAACTTCGCCGTGAACCGTGAATCTCTATCCGAGACCAATTCACGGGGTAGACCGTGGAGTTTAAATACCGTGTCGATAAAGACATGAGCACAGCCCGGAGCCGTGATTGACTCTGGAACTGACACATGATGTACAATTTTGCTGGATCTGTCTTCAAAAATAAGAAGTCCATTGGTTTTGTGATCGTCTGCGGAAAATCCGAAGACTTGAAATATGCAACTTCATCTTCAGGTATTCGAATATTGAGATCTGGAACTACTAGTGAGTCTTCTATTACCTTATGAAAAATTAAACCATAACTCATTGACGAAGCTCAGAGATACGGTCTGCAAACATTCTGCCGGACGTGGTAGAGGTTGAAGAGGTGCACGTGATAAAGGGCTAGGCTTCACCCATTGACATACCTCGCAAGCACGAATGTACTTGCGCACGAACTGATAGTGGCGGCTCCAGTAAAAGTCGCGACTAACTGTGAGATAAGTTTTCTCACGTTCATGATGCCCACTCGTTGGTGTTTCGTGACACTCATTCATGATGCGCAAACGCAAATTATTGTGAGTAGGGACGACGACACGTGGAGTGTCGCCGGCAACGGCTGTGTAGTACAGGAAGTCGTTGTGTGCTATGTATCGATCGGATGACGATCGATATAAAGCCGATAAATATAAAAAAAAATTATTAGATGGATTCGTCAGAGGATCTACTAAACGCGGAAGGTCTTTATCTTCTGGGTAGATTTTCTTTATGCCATCAAACAAAGTTGATGACGGAACACTTGTAATTAGTGTTACAACAGTTTGATTATATTCCCTGTTGGAGTGCGCAGCCGGCTCGAAATCAGGTCGGCGGGATAGCGCATCAGCGACGATATTAAGTCGTCCTGGTTTATATTTTACGGAGAAATTATACACGGCGAATCAGAATAGCCACCTCGCCATTCTTGCGAGAGGTGTGGGCTGTTTACGGCCGTGCGTAATGACGCATGGTCCGTATATACGAGGAACGGTTTATCTCCGAAAAAATAGACCCTAAATTTAGCCAGTGCATATTACATGGCATGAGGTTCCTTGTCATGCACTGGGTAACTGCGTTCAGCTGGTTGCAGTTGACGCGATTGGTAATAGACGACGCGCTCCGCGCCATCTGTATCGTATTGCATTAACGCACAGCCGATTGCGAAATCGCTGGCGTCACAGACAACATGGAATGGTCTGTCTTGATCTGCAATCGCAAAGATGGGCAATAGCATCAAGCTTTGCTTGATACTTTGAAAGGAACGCTTACAATCAGCGTTTCATAACCATTTCTCGTTTTTTTTCAGGAGACGAGAGAGATGAACTGTCATCTTTGCGTAGTTGCGAGAGTACTTGTGTAAGTACGCCGCTAAACCAAGGAACTTTTTAAGTCCCTTGACATCGACTAGAACTTGCCAGTCGATAATTGCCTTGATCTTTCGAGATCAGGGCGCACGTCCTGTTTATGGACGATGCACCCAAGAAGTGGTTTTTCGCTTGCAGCAAATATAGACTTCTTGAGATTTGCATTCAACTTATGCTTTCGCATAAGTGTAAGAATCTGACGAACGTGAGTTTTATGAAACTTCCACGTCCGTCTTTTCATCCATAGCCCGGCTGTGGACGAATACATCGTCGAAATACCTCGGTGCGAATTCTCGCACCGGTCACAACAGATTAGTTACGCATCTGTTGAATGCTGCAGCGGCGTTACTAAGCCCCTGAGGCATCACTAGCCATTCTGGAGCATCCCACTGGGAGTGCTCACTGCTGTGTACGGGATGTCCCGTTCACGCATAAGGATTTGATAGAACCCATCCATCAGATCCATAGACGAAAAGATCGTACTCTTTAGACATACCATTTATGATAACGTCTTTTCTAGGTATCGGCGTTTGAACCGGTACCGTTGCAGCATTCAGTTTATTGAATGCGTGCACTAATCGAGGACACTTTCATCCATCGATGAGCTGCTGAGAACCCGTTCGTTATCTGCAAAAATTACTGCTGACGGAATTTCGGTTACGTATTCGTCCTCTATGATGAGTACGCAGATCTGCTTGATTCTACCACTATAGAGATCTCTAAAGAACCGCTTTGGTTCTAGGGTTGGTAATTGAGTTATCTCCGAAGTTAACTTCGGAGGCGCATACAGATCAAGAGTATAAGCGCCTACTCTTGAGCAGTTATTAACGAAGACATTTAATGTCTCAGTTTCTTCCTAAAATTTATCCACAGGCTGCCGAGGGATTAATCCCTCGGGATCTTGAAGTCTAATTACTTCAACTATTTGAGGAGATTTATCCTCAAGAACGTGGGGACCTTTTCCCTCAACGTCTTCCGAGTGTGATTGCGCTATCACAGTCGGGTCCTCTACGGTCGACTCTCTACTCGACCTAGGATCATCGTGTTGTCCGTTTGGGGCAACCGGTATACTGCTTGAATGTCGTCCGCTAGGCGTACATTCATGTCTCAATCCACTCGACTTCTTCGAGTGGTGGACCTTTGGCGCTGCCTGTGCATTAACACAGCTGCCGGCAGCTAACCCCACAACGTGATTGGTAATCACACTGTGATCTTGTGCAGTTGTACTAACGACCATACCGCAAGTGAGGTTATCGCACTCACTCGTTGTAAATCCTCACGCTTGTGGACGCACCAAGACGTTCATCAGATGGCCATCTGATAAACAAGTGGCAGGCATCTTTACGGATCGATGCTGCCAGCTGATCCTTGGCTCGTATTTTCTGAGCCAAGGTTTACCTAGGATGACATCAAATTTGTCATCCAAATCCAGTACGATGAAATCATCATCATACTGTAATGCTTTTAACGTGTAGTGAAATTTCAGAACGCGTTTCATCACTGTTATCGATGCGCCTGTCGCTAGACGCACCGTCATCCTCGTTGGAGGGATCTGGCGCTCAACATATTTGAGCCTACTACCTTCTAGTGACTGGCGACGAATAAAGTTATTCGACGCTCCGCAGTCCACTA
>NC_090617.1:1991360-1999952 GCF_004359215.1 Bremia lactucae
ACTGGGTTATTTGTTATACAACTCGCTAAGAGTCGTATGTGCTGGGCATATGCGTGAACATCACGCTTGCCTTGCTTGAGTTTCAGAAGCTCTGAACGAGCTCTGAACTCAGCCCTTGGCGGTTCAAACGTCTGTTTGGGTCGGGCTTTAATGAAAGCCTCTAGCGACCCAGAGCAGTATGGGTCGCACAACTTAGGGCCCAATGCCCAAGTTTTGGCACGACCTGCCAAATTTGATTGAGCAAATGCGAATTGCATTTTCTCGTCGACGATGTGACGTGCCCTTATAGCATCGTCACCTCGACAAACGATCTCAAGAGGGAGTCTCCTTCGACTCCCCTATACTTAAAGATGTCAATCTTTAAAGTTTCGGGACGACGCGTTTGCGTCATCCCAGGTACAGGGGTCTGTCTGTACCTGTTGTAACCTCAACAGTTCTGCCTGTTGAGAGCCTTGCTGAATCAGCAAGGCTACTTTTTCCATCATCTCGTCAAGTTCATGTTGTATGAACTTGGCGATGGTTGAATGGAGATCATCTCTGTCCAAATTGGACAGCGTTGCCAAGATTGCATCGTTTCCTACGGTCGAACTCATTCGTCTGACCGCACTCCTTTCTATGTCACTTAGAAAGGAGTAGATTTCAGGGGAAACGTGATGCGTATTCCCACTATCATCTAACATGTCCATGTTAGATGTAGGAAATGTGGTCCTTGGACGGACTACAAAGTGCTACCAGGTGTAACGGGGCACTACGACTTGTACTGCTTCAGTACAAATCCACTTCGCACTGCTTCAGTTGCGAGTGGTGCCCTACGTTATTTCTCGTACACTAGCACGTGCAGAGGGAGACTTCTCTTTAAGGAAACTAGCTTAAAGAGGGTAAAACGAAACTTGTGTTAATATAATTAAGTATCTCTTCTTTCTATCTGTTAACTCTAACTTAATTATAAACTAATACTAAACATGCAACTGAATTCTTATCTTATCTTATCTGTCTCTCTCTTCTGTTATATCAACAGCTGATTAGTCTGCGGAATAAATAAGTATAATGGTCCATACCTATTTATGGATAAGAATTCTGAACATTACTATATAAAGTAATATCCTCCAAATATTATCTACCTTTTAGATAATATATTAGTTAACAACCTTTAAGTGTTAATTTCATGTAACGATACATTCCGTTACAATAATCGTGTCTTTTAAAGATTGGCGGGGTTGATTTAGGCTTAAACAACTAATCAATATAGCTAATTTCTTATTGCATCAATAATACCAAATTTGGTATTATTGGAACTATTTAAGTAAATTAATAAAGATAATAATTTTGCACTTCTTTGTTTAATTCATTTTATAGATAATAATAATTGTTATTCCTCTTATAGGAAATAATACAATTGTAACGGGGTGTCCCGTTACATTTGATGTTTTAAGCTTACGTACATTGCAACGGGGAACCTTTCGCTGTACTGCATCAGTACAAGCTGACCTACACTGATGATAATGTAGACAAGGAGCTTCTGATTACTTCACATACATACGTGGAGAGGAAGATCAAAGTTTGTTACGCATCGCTTAGCATGAAGAGGAAAGACTGAGTTTCTGAGCGTGGTTCAGGAGCAAACGCCAAATACTACGAAACACTTAGTATGGGGAAAAGTAAACAAATCTTAATATATTCAAGTCATCGCACTTAGTCTTGACTGTTATATATTATTATACAACTATGTAAAGAAACACATTGCTCACCGCCCATATCGCACGTCTAGCAGCGATGTGTAGGGTTATTTTAATGGCCTATATGAACCAATTAGCAAAATTGTTACGTCACTGCTACAATATATATATATGCGGCGTAATATTGACAATAATTTACCGAGACAATATTATTCTTATCCCTCTTATAGGTAATAATTTTTATGTTGCAAGCTACCCCGCTATATACAGAATGCTAACTGATATCAACGATTAAACGACTTCCCGCCAGCCCTATGAACGCTTAGTATACACAAACCATAAACTTCCGTCCATCCAACAGAGTAGTTCTTTGAGTTGCCAACAGCGTAGTTCAACGCAAGTAAACTTTTTTCGTCAACTCGAAAGTATAAATTCTGCGGAATTTGTTCCCTCGGATCGAGCTGAATTATGCGTTCCTGACGTCACCATAGGTCTGCAAAAGTGCACATCCGATTTTAACTCAATAAAAAATCCCAGATCATACCGATTCGCATCTTTTTGAAGAAGCAGATGTTGTAACGGGGTGTCCCGTTTCATAAGTTTATTTTCCTATAAGAGGAAATAAATAAAGAAGTACAAATCTATAATTTATATTAATATTTCCTTAAATAGTTTTAATATTTCTAAATTGAATAATATTGAGGCAATAAGACATTAGCTCTATTGATTGTTGATTTAAGTCTTAAATAACCCCGCCATCGTTATAAGACACGATTGTGCGGTGCGCAAGGAGGCGCCATACTCAGTTCGATATCAAAAAAATAAGTTCAGTAGTAGATAAAAGATTGTTACGTAGGAAACTCAATATATTAATGCAGTTTTAGTTTTCCCTAAATCTAATACTTTGAATTACGTTTGGAAGCTAAAGACACAAAGTTACTTAGAAACCGCTACTTAGAAATAATCCTCTGTGTCCTTGTGTACGTGAAATTTCATGGCACCTTACAGTAAAGACTCTAAAGTGTAATGTCAACAAGTACTTACCATTACTAGTGAGAGGTGCCTTGTCACATATGGTAGCACTATTCAGCTCGTTCAGAGACCTACGCACGTTCTATCCAACATACACATGTTGGATGAAGAAGGATGGGCCTTCTAGCCCCTCAAGAAAATTACTCGCCACGCGTGAAGGGATTACCCATTAATGTGACCTTGAATGGAAGGCGATCAAGCGATCGCAGGCGGGCCAGCCGTTGGCGCCATGCTGTATTGTATGGGAAGAGATAAATAGCATGCGGCCATAGCCGAGTTCATTCACCACGAACTCGACAGGGCCCAAGAGAAAGTAATCTTGCTTCACCAGCAAGCCTCTCAACACGCGGAGGTGTTGAGAGAACAGGGTGCTCAACAGTTTTAACTGTTGAGACAGCAGAATGTATATGCTGCTAATGGGTCAACGCTTCTGCGTCGACCCGAAAGCTTAAAGATAGATATATCTAAGTTAAAGGCAGTCGAAGGCGACTCCCTTTTGAGACGACTCGTCAAACTAGACGACGCCATAGAAGCTCGTCGTATCAGTGATGATGCGATGAGAGTGAAATTTGGCGCCTGTCCAACTTAGCCCGACGTGCGAAATCTCTGGTCTTGGGTCTCAATCTTTACGACCCATTAGTCTTTGGGTCGTATGAGGTATTTTCTTAAGACCCGGCTCAGACAAACATTCGAGCCGCCACGTGCCGAATTCAGGGCTCGATCCGAGCTCCTGGATTCGAAGCAGGGTAAGCGTGACATTCACGCTTATGCCTAACCTACACGATACCTGGTCAATTGTATCGTATAGTGATGAACAAACACAGGTAACTGAGTTTATTAGAGGTCTTGCAGACGGACCTGATAAGATTCACCTGTTCTGGCTAGAATTCGAGTCGCTTGACTAAGCGATCTTTATAGCGGAACAAGAGGACTTCGGCCTGAAACAGGCTTTCGTTCACTAGGGTGCATACCGTCCACCGAGACGACAAGAAATTACCCTATGGATCTCTCGTATGTAGAAAGCGAGAAACCTCGCTTTTCAAGTTACGAGCGGTCACTAAAATGTAGTCGTTGTTAAAAGTATGGCCACTACGCCCACGAGTGTAGTTCCACGGCCAGTGCTTAAAAACACTGAGCGAAAAGACCGACCTCTCGCTAGGAACTACGGAAGACGCGAATTCGACGCTGTAGCAACATCGCAACGGCGAGGCGGATCGTCTACAGACGGTCGGGGTTAGTAGGTGCGGGGCGCCCTATCGATCCAGCAACGTCAAAAGATTTTGCGGGTCTTTTGACGAAAGTTGCTCCTCACACACAAATATTGTGTGTAACTGCCCTAGGGGATAAGGTTATCCTCATCCCCCTAAAAATAAAGTATCAAATACGTTGCCACCTAAGTCCCTAGTCGATTGTGGGGCGTCAAAAAATATTATAAGACGCCAATCGCTAGAAGATCGCAGGCTCAAATTTATTGAGCGCAATAACCCCGTAACGAGGATGACAGTGCGGCTAGCAACAGGCGCATCTGTAACAGTAAACGAACGTTTAGTTGGTATCCAATACACGTTAAAGGGTAAACAGTACGATGATGATTTCATCGCACTAGATTTGGATGACAATTTTGATGTAATCCTTGGATTACCATGGCTCAGAAAGTACGAGCCATGTATAAATTGGCAGCATCAAGCCGTGGCGATGCCTGTCTCTTGTTTATCAGATGGCTATCTGATGAACGTCTTCTGTTAAATATCGCAGGGGCATTACTAAGTCCCCGTGACATAACTAGTCACTCCCATAGCATTCCGCTTGGGATGCCTCTGCTGTGAACGAAATATCGTGTTTACCCATAAGGATCTGATAGAATCCATATATTGGATCCATTAACGAAAAGATAGTACTCTTTGACATACCATCAATGATAACGTTTTTCGTGGTATCGGCATTTAAGCCGGTACAGTTGCAGCGTTCAATCTAATGCATGCATGCACTATCCGCCATCCTCTTGTTTATTTACGCACACAAAAGATCGGAGAGCTATTTGGGGAAGTTAATTTTCTTACATGACCCACTGCTAAGCGATCGGCGAAAAGTCGATCGCTAATACGTTCACGAGGCAATGGGGGGGGCTATTGCTTCATGACACAGTATTTCGAACCTGGGATTAGGTCGATTTCGTGTCAAGTGCCTTTATTCTTAGGCAACTCGCACGGTATGATTTCAGGGAAGGCATCCTAAAATTTCTTTAAGTCATTATATAAAGGGTTTGTCTTCAAAGTCTTCCAAGATTGGGAAGTAAAGCGTTCAATCCGAGTCTTCGCATCGAGGACACTTTCGTCTATCGATGAGCTACTGAGAATCCGTTCTTTCTCAGGTAATACTATTGCTGACCGAATATCGACCACGTAGTTGTCATCCATGACAACTACGCAGATCTGCTTGACTTTGCCACTACGCAGGTCACGCAAGAACCGTTTCGGTTCTAGCGTTGGCAAATAAGTTATCTACGAAGTTAACTTCGAAGGCGATATTAGATCAAGTGTATAAGCGCCTACACTTGGTCCATTGTTTACTAAGACATTGATTGTCTCAGTTTCCGCTTTGGAACTTAGAACCAAGGGTACCTGGGGATTTTTCACCACAGGTTCCCGGGAACTTATTTCCACAGAATTATTTGAGAGGTATCCTCCCCAATTGCCTTTAGTTGTGGTTGTGCTACCACAGCGGATCGACTCTCCAGTCAATCTAGGACGTTCGCACTGTCTCTTATAGAATGGCGTTTTAAACTTTCTTGGATGTTGCTTTTCAAACAAGCATCCTTGTTTCGTACCACTCAAATTATTCGAGTGGTTGAACTTCAACGCTGCCTGTGCTTGTGCACAGCCGTCGGTAACCATGTCCACGTCACAATGGTGCACCATCGACAATGCCTGTGCTTGTGCACAGCAGTCGGGATCTAACTCCACAGTGTGTTAGGTATTCACACTGAGGTCTTGTGCAGTCATACTAAGGGCCGACCCAGAAGTGAGGCCATCGCACTCATTCGAAGGACATCCACACGCTTGTAGACCCTCCAGCATTGTGGGTAAACACGGTGTACGCCCGGATCCGGAACATATCAAGGCGATCACCGAATGACCTGTGCTAGTCAATGTAAAGGGATTCTGATAGTTCCTCCGTTCAGCGGCGTTCCTGCACAAGTACTCACCCAATTATGCCGAAATGAC
Organism: Bremia lactucae; assembly: GCF_004359215.1. Classification (NCBI taxonomy): domain Eukaryota; phylum Oomycota; class Peronosporomycetes; order Peronosporales; family Peronosporaceae; genus Bremia; species Bremia lactucae. Next base: position 1,997,293 of record NC_090617.1, read on the forward strand.
AGTACATCTTTCTTCTTTGTTGAATAAAAAAGTTTAAGTGGTCATATAACGCTGATATTCAGCGTCCTCCTTTGACTATATCAAGAAAAGCTTGATTTGATTGCCAATCCTGGCGATTGTTGACCAAGACCGACCTCGTGCACCGACTGCGGTCCCATTCTCGAACCGTTCACGGAAAGCATTAAGCTTTTTAAGCCAGACCTCACGGCATATGTTTTGTACATTCGTAGAAAGGCTGTCCAAGCTTATGAGAACGGTTTTGACATCCTTTGCCCGTTTGCAAGTGTATCGATGAAGATTTCCGTTTTATCCTCACCGGGCTTGTGAAGCCTGGATGAGTCGAATAAAGAATTATACTACCGATCGTTGGTTATACGAAACTACCGAGTAAGGTTGCTCTTAGAGGGTGTCAAGGGCTATTTTCAGGAGCGAACCGCAACGTATAGCGGTCCCTCTTCTGTTGGCTCATGTTAACGTTAACGTTAACTTGGCCATCCGAAGAAGCACTCATTTTCTGGTTATGCAACCTAGCACCAGCAGCAGCAATCTTCTCTGCGCGACCACATAGTTCCTGGTGACGCATACTGACGTCACCAGAGTGGTCATCGCTCACGAAGTCATCTGATGACGACTCCCCACCAAAGAAATCCACGAGTCGAACAACCTCGTCACCCCCCCTCTCTGGTTGTCACGTTAGAACCCAACGGTTTAGCGGCCTCGACCCTAGGTGATCCAGCGGCCTTTACAGTAGATACTGAGTGGTCGATGCAGGTGACTTGGCCCAGTCACCAATGGGTGCAGCAGGTGACTTGTCACCGTCACCTGCAATGCCATCAACAGATGACATGTTCTAGCCACCTACTATGAGAGTAGGAGGTAACGTATTCCCCGCAGCAGACGCTAATGCGTCTGCTAAAACATTTGCATTAACAACAGCTGCACTGATTCGTGCAGCTGTCAGCTTTGCGACCTCACGTCCCACGCGCACAGACTTATTCGTTGCCATCTTGTTTTGGTCAAACTCAACTAATGAGAATTAAATTGGTATATTTGATTAAAACAAATAATGCAAAATTTCAGGGAAAGATAAAATAATCCTTTCCTGTCATTCTATATCAGTCTCTATAGTGACGTTGGTTAGGGGGGTGTAACGGGGTGTCTCGTTACATAAGTATTATTTTCTATAAGAGGAATGACAATTAATATTTCCTATAAGAGAAAATAAACAATTAAGTACAAAATTATTATCATTATTAATTTTGACTTAAAGAGTTTCAAAATGTACAAATTGGATCTTATGATGCAATAAGATAAAAGATCTATTGATTGGTTAATTAAAGTCTAAATCAACCCACCAAAAGTTATAAGACACGATTGTGGGTGCGCAAGGAGGCGCCACACTTAGATAGATACTGTTCTAATGTGTATTGAGGCACACATTGGTTGGAGAACCGTTGTTGTGGCACATTTACTTTATGGGCAAAATATCCATCTAACTTTTTTTTAAATAGCTAATAACTAAAATCCATTTAGTATGGGTAGCATATGTGGCAGCCGCCACATATAATTCTGGCGGCCGAAATCTATTTAAAATTAGCTACTGTAAGGTTGTTAGATTTGAATAATCAAATAAAGTGCAGTTCTCTTTTTGATCTTACAGCGCTAAAAGCCTTTCTAAGGCTTGCGCATTGATCTGTAAGAGTCATAAGTCTTTCTAAGGTATATCCTCTTATGCACCAGTTGCCACTTGGTTCTACGAACCCCTGAATCCCTTGAACTAGGATTCAGTAAGCTTTAATAGCTTGTACGACTCCCTGAGTTGTTAAACCCCTTTAGCTTAATAGAACTAAGTAATTCATTGAGTCTAAAAGTCTTCCTCTGACTAAAGGAGAGAGGTAGCTCCGCTACACCTGGCAGCTCTCGTAGTGTCAATCTGCACTTGAGTCTTAGCAAGCCTAAGCCTCACTAAAATGTAAGAGTATTCAAAACTTTTGGAGGGGCAACGCGCAGCGTATGAAAGCTTGAACATACAGAGTTCATTATGTACCAGGGCGCAGAGGTCCTGCATGCAAGTATTGAAGACTTCATGCGACACGAATCTCCCTAATTAGACAGGTTCAGGATCACCTTGCGGCATGTATGCCAACTCGGTACACCTCTGTACCCGATTCATAGCCTAAGGCTCGCCTTCTACTTGTCAATGTAAAGACATTTGAGAGAAAAGAGAAAGAAAACTCCCTTTTTGGATTAAGCAGATGGATATGTTCATTGACTCCGCCTTGTTCTTAACTGAACGGCAAAAGGTGGCTATGGCCATTTGCAAACTCGGAGGTAGATCCATGGAGTGGGCATTATCGTGCAGTACGTCCAAAAATGACGCTGTTCCCTCATGAGATTTGCTGCCAGTAAATGGCTGGCATGTTTCCACGGCCTGATCAGGCTTTTCGCATGCGATCACGGCTCATAGCGACTTGACAGGGTAAACGAGCCCTTTCGACCGATGATTGAAATAAAATCATCGTCACTTCTGGACGAAGCTGTCCTGGATGACACAAAAGCTGCACCTAGTACACGGAAAGGGTCATCGATCGTTAAAGATCGTACGACTTCATTATATTCCTTGGTTAAGGAGTTCAAAATGTGGTATTTACCAAACCACC